>NC_142499.1:2022593-2194259 GCF_965113065.1 Corylus avellana
TCCACTCCACGCGCCCAAAACGGCTTGTTGGCTTTTCCTGCTGGGATAAGTTCCTCAATTCCCAAATTAACCTCCCCTTTATCCCCAAATTCCGTCTCTGTCCCTTCCCCTCCCGTCACCAACCTTAACAACTCCCTGAGCAGTGACACCGCGGCCGTACGGTCGCATGCTGACGTGTGCAGCCTGAGCGTCAGGGCCCACTGGGCTTCGCTCAGAGTGTACAGGCTCGCGAAGAACACATCCTCGTCAGCGTACAACGGATTGTCAGGATCGTGCCACGTGTTCTGGTTGAGTTCGTGTTCGAGGATAAGATGGAAGGGGGGGATGGAATAGTGGTGGTGGTGGTCGTCGTCGTCGTCGTTTGGGGTGTGGAGGCTTTGGAGGATGAGGGCCGTTGATGAGAGATCGAACGGCTGGATTTGGAGGTGAGGGGTGGGGGGGATGAGGTACGAGAAGGTCCTAGTGGTGGCGTCGAAGTGGAGCTTGGAGCGGAGGATAGGGTGGGAATTTTGGAGGTTGTGGAGGGCAGTTTGGATGGCTGAGATGTCTGGGGGTTTAGAGAGGAGGAGGGCTAGGACTGTGGTGCCCGTGCCAGTGGGCACAGCCTTGCACCAACTGTACTCGGTGCCGCCAACGGGTCGAGCCCTTGGCTCCTCCTCGGGTGATCGTGGCTCACCAGACATGTTGGTGAGAGAGAGAGAGAGAGAGGGAGAGAGAAAGACGGCAGGGTCACATTGAAAGGAAATGAAAAGTAGACCCATGTCATCTCTGTAAATCCAACTAATTTTCCACGTATTGACTGTTTTTAGATGGAATATTCCAAGAGAAAATGTTGCTTATACGTTGCTTTTAGAAAAAAAATATTAAAAAAATAAAGAAAAATTACGTGGATCAATTGTGACCACTTGATAAACCGTTAATTGTCACAATTCAAATTCAAAGAAACTCATTAGGAAAAAGAAGAAAAAAATAATAGAAATACTACAACCCAGTCTCACCCTTATTTTGCAAGTGAAGAATGTAACATTGCTAATTATAAAATTTACAATAATGTTAAAAACTGCATTTTTACTTCTCAATGCTAACATATTAGTCTCAATTACCCTTTTTTTTTATCAAAAAAAAGAGTTAAATTAAGACTATCAAGTCAAAAGTATGAAATAAAAATATAATTCATAATGTTACTTTAAAATGTTATTCTCAGTTGGGATGATGTAAGAGTGCCATAAGCCCGATAACTGATGAGTTTAGTATTCAGCATTACTCATTTAATAATGTATAATAATGTATATATTACCATATGATAAATATGTTACATCATTTATCATTTTTAAAGTGGCACCAATAGATGCAATGAAACAAAAATTTGACGGCATGCAGCATGCAACTTTCAACACAATCGTCAAGAACGTGGTCAAGTAAATTCGGCAACCTCAAAAGGACAGTCTATAATCATTTCAAGCAAACAGCTCAAATCAAAGTTATTGAAACGATACGCAGGATAAGATCAAACAGTAAAAGAAATCTCCCCCCCCCCCCCCCCCCGGTAAAAAAAAGGTACAATATATTGTTGGCCTTTACTCAAACGAAGGGTAGATTTGCAAGCAGACACAAAAACTCAAAATTCTTGAGGTTCATGAACCACTCAACCAGGAATCTCCTACTAGATAAAGAACACCAGGCCAGATCACGTCCCGGCAGTCCTCCGGCCAACACGAGCAACAAAACCAGCTTTAATTGGAGCAACTGATCGTCCAGAACCACACTGCAAAAGTCAAAAATCAAAAGAATAATCTTAACATTCTATCTACCACATTGGGTTCGATTAAAGAATCCAAAAAGGGGTACCCAGAGTCAATAGCATCAGCTCAAATGAATATGTTGATCCAGTAAAGGATTTTACCAACAGCCAATGAGACGGGATATTTAAGAAATGTGGCACATTCTTGAATAAAAACATCTAGAAAGTTGTACCCAGAATAACACTTGATCATATGAATTCAGTGATCCAGTTAATCAAAATACTAAGAATAATAGGACTAAAAATGAACACTTAATGAAAAAAGAAATCCCGATATCATAAGGACTAATTTCCAGGAAATTTCGGTAACCAATGCAGGAGCAAACATTTCATCAAGGACTCAGATACTATCCAGCGCAGTCCATAGTCAATCACGTATAAGACAATCTGACAACGTAGGCAAATCTTCAGATCATCATCATAATCCTCCTCACCAGAGAATTTGGCCGTAAAATAATATAAAATAGAAGTCTTCTTAACTTCTATAAAAAATAAAAATCCTCAAGGAGGCCTCAGATACTATCCAGTGTAGTCTATAGTCAATCATGAAAGTAATCTGACAATGTAGGCAATTCTTCAAATCAACACACGCCTCCACACAAGAGCATTCAGCAGTAAAGAAATTAATAAAATTCCTTGCCTTCTATGAAAATAATCACAATGATAAAAACAGTGACAAATATAGAAGACAAATAATTAAACCAAAGCCAACGGTGAAACGCAAGCTGGTCGATGCACACAGAGAGGGTAGATAACAGACATTTAGACAATTACCTTCTCACATCGGAGAAAGAAGAGACGATTCTCCTTTGAAAGTATGGTGTCTGGACTTTTGCATCCAATGCAAATCACATACTCATCTGAAAAGTGGGAGAAGCCATCAACAAGAATTCAAAACACTATAAAATACAGAAATTGGTACAATAGTCCACAGAAGCAGCACAAGAAGCACTCAGCCATAAATGTCAAATAACTAGAGCAAGCCACTTAGCGTTAAGCAAAAGATACAGATCGTGTCAAATAAATTTTTCAGACTCATTGCAGTCCATGTACAAACCAACTTAGTAAGGCAGCAAGAGCAACAATTTCCAGTTTCAACCAACAGTAATATCAATTTTTCATAACACAAAAAATAAACAAGATACTCACTGATATATCGGCGCAGGATTCCTTCAAAATTCTTGGGTGCAAATCGTCCCTTCACAACCAATCTTTGCTGCCCGTCAAGTGATCCACTTGTCCCCAATTCAGCCAGCAGGAAAGCCATGACATGATCTGGCTGTCTATGCATCCTTTTTAAAAAAATAAATAAATTGCAGGAGGGCAAAAGGCAAGAGTTAATATTCAAATTAAATTTAAAAAGAACGAGCATTATAAAACAAAAACAACACCACTAGAGAACATGTCATTCAATAAACTTTTTTTTTTTTTGATAAGTACATGTCATTCAATAAACTCAAGCCCAAATCTAGGTAAATTAATAATTAGCACCAGAAAAAGTTCCAAATACAGCCTATAAGCAAAGATATATAAGCAATGTCTGAACTCTCAAGACAATATATTGTGCATGATGACATGGTAAAATGATTACATACAATTACAATAGAACTTTTCCAGAACATAACCTTCATACACTAGGAATACAAACATAAACATTAATTTTTTTTGATAAGTACAAACATAAACATTAATGAAAACAGAATGAAACAGAATGTTAGGAGACTGTGTAAGGTAAAAGTTTGAATGCAATCAACACCGAGCATGTTTATAATTCGCCAACATGAAGAAAAACTGTAATGACGAATTATTACAGGAGTGCAGAAGGCAAAAGAATTAAAAAAACATACGTCTTGCAGAGATCCATGAAATTCACAAAAACAGTTTTCTTTGTGCCCTCACGAAGAACTTGAGGAGGCCTCATAACCGTCCTACGCCTATCTCCTGCCAGCTCTGGATTGTTTTCCCGAAGAATGTTAAACACCCTACCGAGAAGCTGCAAACATTATCAGATAAAAAAACCATTTGTAAAGATTATAAGATAGGACATACAGTCTAGATCTATTATGTAAAGCCCAAGAACAATCCTCAAAATGACTTAAATAGTGTGATGCAGTACACATGGTCCTATATCGTGCATCTATAAAGTAAAAACAAAAACAAAAAAGTAAAGAAGAAAATAAATGACTCATGGACTGTATTTAAACTTAGAACACATAACAAATGATAATGTGAACTTTAAAATAGAGCTCAAGCAACATAGAAATACATAAATATACCTCCTCATATTCATAATCGCGATCACTTCCTTCCCATGGATAACGTGGCTGTTGCATAATTCCTTCTCCTTGTTCATCCTCACCAGTATGATCTAAATAGGGAAAAAAAAAACATAAAATCTTAATAGTTCTAACAGACTTTCAAAAGATAATGCAAAAACTACACATGCAGCATATTACCATCCAAATCTTCTGCTACATCCCCATTCTCATCATCCAAAGGGGCTTCTACCTACAACCACACCAAGCATCAGAAGTTATTTTGCCAAAATTATATAAATACACACACACACACACACAGCTGTAGATATAACGAGTCAATGACTACTTACTTGCTTCTTCTTCTTTTTTTTTAAACCAGAGAAAGTACTTTCAAGCCCATCAGAAACTGTGAGAAAAGGATTAAGCCTCTAGCCATCTACTGGGTGTAATAGCATACTTACATAAAATTAAAGGAAAAACATCTAAAAATTGGCAGTCATTCAATTTAGATACCTGACAAGTTGTCAGCCTTCTCAGCCAACTTGTCCACAGAATCATCAGCAGGATCCTGAATTACAACCTTCTTTTTCTTCTTCTTTTTAGTAGGATCAAACGGGGCAATCTGCAATCAATCTATTCATTTAGAAATATAACATATGTGACGCTGTAGTCAAGGGGAAACTTAGCAGTGGTTCAAGTCGACAAATTACCAACCAACTGCCACACTTTTGTCTTAGGTGGGTAGTACTAAGTAAAAAACATCTAAGGGTAGCAATAGCATGTCAATAGATGCCTCTAAATAAGGTCTTTACGTATATCATTAAGTACTTCTTTTGGACATGTGACTATTTACAAATTTAATTGCAGTTAAATGCTGCTTTACAGAAAATCTTATAGTCTCAGCATTGACATAATCCACCAGTTTAAGACACTCAGTTTTGACGTAAAATATTTTCCAAGTGAAAATATTTTCAAGAAAAAAATGAATTCAGGAAAAATGATGGGTTCTCTGTTATTTAATTGAAATTCTAAAAATAAATCCAATAATAATTTACATGTATTGTTTTCACCACAAATCTTCATGCAAAAGCTCAGAAATCCCAATACACAAAAAAAAAAAAAAAAAAAAAAAAAAAAAAATCATCTAAAAACAACAACAGTTTACATAATGTCACAACCCAATATATTTTCTTAATTGATCTCCTTTCTCTGTGACATTTCAACAAACATGAAAGAGAGAGCATACACCAATGGAAGGGATGCAGGGATGCAAGGTGGGAGGTTTGAAGTAATAGTGCACTGGACTGGGTTCAAAAAACCAGCAAATTTTGGCCAAAACCACTGGAAAACGACCCAATAATCCAACTCTCTCTCCCTTGACCTCCTCCACTCCATTTTCCACAACTTAAATGATGCCTTCTCCCTCGCAATCTTGATTCCATCTTGGCCAAGCTTGAAAGTAACGTCAAGGAAAACAAGATTTTGATAGGAGTGAAGTTCTTAAAGACAGCCTTGTTTCAAGCTCGTCAAAGAAAGAGGCCATTCTAAAGGTGGAAGCAGAAGACGTGTTCTTTGAGGAGGCTGGCGCTTTTATCAATGAGTTGCACATGGTAGCCTTGCTCATGGATGAGGAAGATGATATGGGAACGGATTGGAGCATTTGTCCACCGGAGGGGGAGAGCTTAGTGGAAAAGAAATGGAAGATGGTGGCCGAGTAGGCGTGAATGAGAGAGAAAGCAATGTGTGTGTGTGAGAGAGAGAGAGAGAGAGAGAGATGAGAGAAAAGAGAAAGACAAAGGTTTTTTCTTCTTCTTTGTAGTGTTAAGTGATGCAGAAAATGACTTTTGCTTTGCCATTCAACCTAGTTTCCTTTGAACAGGAAATCAGTTTCTATCCATTTGCATTCTTTGATTGCAAAAACACTGAAAAATATATGAAATGTTTTCTGAAAAACGTTTTAGGATGAAACAAAACGAGTGTAAGATTGTATGAGCTGCACTAACCACACAACCACATTTTTTTTCTAAGTAATAACTTTCTTTATACAAGAGAAACACACCCAAAAAAAGTGTAACCGAACAGAACATTTCATCGCCTTAATCTGTTTCTTTAACCAATATTTTAATCCCTACAACATTTAAATGAGGAGCCAGAAGCTAAAGACATCCACCAAAATGGGCACCAATGTATTACTAGGGAGCGGGAGGAAATGAATAAACCTACATCTGCCACTTCCTCCTTCACGTCGTTGATATTGTCGTCTGCCATGATTGCTGCAGAGCAAGTAAAACTGAATTAGGGGACAAGACACCAAAACAAAACAATAAATAAATAAATAAATACATAGGCACAAGGCCCAGAACTCAAGATGCTACAAAAGAGAGAAGAACTCGTTCCCTGATATAGAGCTATAATCCTCTTGTTAATGACCAATTAAAGCCCAAACAAGAATTGAAGAAAACACATGTCCATCTCTAAATCTTTATCAAAAAACAACAGCCCCAACCGGCAATTAAACAGCCCTTAAACATCAACATAACCCGATCAAATGCATATACAATCCTCAATCAATATGATAATAATTGGTTCCAAGCTTGAAATAGTAAATAAATATTGAATTTTACAGTATTTCTTGGAGTAGACAAACCAAGAGCGAAAACCCTTGATTTTCCGGTCAGATTCTGACTGATAGTTGTGGTTTACCGTGGCGGCGGGCCAAGTGAGGCAGAGAGAGTGAGGGGTAGCGAGGGAAAGGAAAAATGAATAAATCAAGAAAAGGGGGTTGTTTGGACGTGCGAACAACTATCCCAGTTACGAATAACGATACACACTCTTACTTTTTTCTCTTTTTTTTTTTTTTTTTTCAAGTGAATTAGGGAAAATGGTTTACATGAGATCGAACAACAAAGGGGTGGGCACCCTAACAACAAAGTTTAAACAGTAAATGGGCGCAGCAAGGATACATGGAAAAGTCCAAAATGATCAAATACAAGGAATGATAAAAAATGATCAAAGAGTAGACAATAGTTTCATCTATTGTCTCAGAGAAACCATAAACAAGCCGGGCCTGTTTTTGGACAGCACATACAAGTTGGCTCTAAAATGCTTAAAGACTTGGTGAAGAGACGTATGCACTCTTACTTGACTATTCTCATAGGTGACTTTTTATTTTATTTTTTTGAAACTTGGGGGACTTTTAAAACCATCAATATATATACTCGTTGTAATAAAATCTCCCATATATTGATGCAAGAGCGAATAATAACATTAAGTAGCGGATATGTATTTTTAAATCTAGATTTTATTAATGATCTAAGGAAATCTTCTATAAAAATAGAGTATTTAAAGAAATATTATGAAGAAACTCAACTATGAGTAATTCTCATTAAACAAACTTAATAATAAATAATTGCGTTTATTGAGGCTATAAGAATGTATTTATAGGCCCACAAACCCTAAACCTAATAATAATACGAAATAAAGTTGGTTTTAATAAATATACGATGGTCGTCCGAACAGGACATGACCCTGTTCGAATGGTTAACCAAATAACTAAAAGTAAAGTACGTAAAACAATGAAAAACTGAAAATAACATAGGGCCATTCATATTCGGACGGCTTGCGAACTAGTTGCGAACAAAGGCTCTTTTGACATAATAAACATCAGAATTAGTAAACTCTCGTGAAACATGACTTTGTAGAACTTTTCAACGCCGCAAGGCTTGCTCCAATGTGAGGTCTGAAACTCTAGATATGGCTATTTTAGTAGAACTCGTCAAACGTGAATTTTTCCTACATCATTAAGAATCCTTAGCTTTCCAGTCTACACCACCCATGCACCATCGAGTTCCTTCATATGTTACTGATCTTGTCATTTTATTTATTAAATGTTCGATTTGACATCGAATACCATTAATTAGTTAAACAATACGTTAACTGAGAATTATTGAAGCCATACGAAAATTTAAGGGCTTAATTGTCAAATTTTAAAACTAAAGACTAAATTGAAATCACATGAAAATCTATATACTAATTAAATTTGATTTTTTTTTTCTTTATTTAATAAATGGTTTTGAGTTGTATATATGAATCTCTAAGTTTGTCATAAAAGAGTATTCCAACCCTTAGTAATTTAGGAATTTACAAGTTATCATCCAAACTAGTATTATTATATTATAACATATCTATAACTGTATTTGGTAAAGCCATCAATTTACATTTCCATGCATGTTAATTAGATGGGATTTACTTTCTCTAATTTATTTCACCAACCTATATAAAAATGCATCAATTGGATTTTCAACACTCATTTATTAATAGGACAGTTATATATCCTTAACTACCAACCGAGCCATCAGCCATGCATGATGCATGATGCATGTATGTCTCCTGCACATGGTTACCACCATCCACAAGAACAGCCTTCATGGTATCAACCAGCTCTTGGATTTGCTCTCTGGAGTGCAACGGCGCCGGATAGACGCATGCGCAATCCAGACACCCATCCCTTATTGTGTCAAAGATTGCAATGGACGGACCGACGCCGTGAACGGAGGCGCACCACATGTAGTCCTCCAGTCCGAGCTGATCGGTGGCCGGCTGATCATGATCATGATCATTAATTATCACTGGGTCCTCAAAGACCGACATGAAGGACACCCTCAAGGAAGACGCTGGGGTCAAGCCAGGGTTTTCAATGGCCTTGCACATGAGGAAGTTCAGGTCTGCCATGTCCGACAAGTGCTTGTTGCACTTCTTAGAGTTTGCAAACGCCATGTACATTTTCTGGGCCAGCTCCCACAGCTTTTCTCCTCCTTTCATGACATGGGTGTTGAGGATCGCAGCGTGGTAAAATCCTGAAAATTTTAACTTGTATTGGTAATCAAATTTGCATAACATTTTGATAAAATATATAAATGTTAAGTAAATTTAATTGTAAGAAGTTATAGTAAAAAATGTAATCAGGTAGGTAGGTAACATTTTCCATTACTATATGCTAATTAATTAATGCGTAGATATGGACTGAGGTTACCAAAATGGTGAGAGGAAAGAGGTGGGTCAAGAATGGAACGACAATCAACGAGAGTCGTCACTCCATACTTCTTTCCTTGATTATCAGCTCGACGTTTAGAGGCGTATGCAGCTATCAATCCAGCTGCTACCAATGCCCCGCTTAGTTTGATCCCTCTTGATTTGCAACCCTGCATCAATAATTTCAGCCACAATTCATGTAGCCCAACAAAGTGGTTAACTACTACTTCTTTAAGTCCAAGTTGCCCAATATTGCTCAGGATTTGGATTCCCAGTAATTTACAGTTCAGATTTTTTTTTATTTTTTTATTTTTTTAAAAATGTTCGGATGTGATCATGTGACATAAAAATAAAGCTCTAGCGGATTGTATTTTTGATTGTTTATTAAAAATTTTGTTATGACAGAAAATAAAGAAAAGAGTAAAAATCAAACTTACAGCGAGAATTCTGTGTGTTTCACTTTGGTTGATTTGCAGCCTGACAACTTGAGAAGATCTAGGTGACCTTGGATCTTGGAATTTCAAATTTGTGAGGCTGAGAGAACTGACGGAGTAACTAAGCATGTCAACCCCACGTGTCCACAAAGTCTTCTTCTTAGCCTTCCCTCTAGGAATAAGATCCTCAATTCCCAAACTCATGGCCATTTCCTTGTGTGTCTCTTCTCCTTCTTCTCCTTCACCCATCAAAACCAGCAACTCTCTCAGCAGAGACGCCGCCGTGGTGCGGTCGAACGCCGAGAGGTGAAGCCGGAGCACCACTACCCACTTTGTATTGGGAAGAGCATATATGCTTGCAAAGAACAGCATGTCAGCGGTGTTGCTGCATGATGACGACCAAGTGTTTTGGTTCAGTTCATGTTCAAGGACTAAATGGAAGGGTGAGATATTGGAGTGGTTTTCAGGGCTGGAGAGGCATTCTAGAGTACTGTGTGATTTTATTTGAACGAATGGAGCTGGAGATGTGTTGAAGGAGACTGTGTTGGAATGGAGGATTAATCTTGACTTGAGAATTGGATGCAAATTTTGGAGCTTGTCGATGGCATTTTGCAGACGCAAAATATCTGGAGCTTTGGAGACGAGGAGAGCGAGCACTGCTATGCCGGTGCCGCCAGGCACTGCTCGCCACAAGCCATACTCGGTGCCACCGACCGGTCGGCTCTTGGGGGTAGCCATTGGAGTAGACTCTGATGATCGATCAGCGCGTTTTGTGCAACAGTTTATACTGTTTGGAGAAACCGAAATGACCTAAAAACGTAGTTAGTAGCAGCCAATTAATTAATGCGTCCTCCCCTGTAGTCCTTTTCCTTCATTCAATTAAAAAAAAAAAATTAATTAATTAATGCGTCTTTGACTTGTTTTTCTTCTTTTTTTTTTTTTTTTTTTTTTGTCTAGTGTTTGGTTAACTTAACACTTTGTCTAAGTTTTTTTTTTTTTTTTTTTTTTTTAGCTTAATCAGTTAGGACTACGTTTGATGAAGTGGAGATTACTAGTTTAAATTTCCTCCTATCTTGTGCAGACATGTCAAAAAAAAAAAAAAAAAAGTTAACTTGAGTTGTGTTTTGTTAATTACCTTTGTTTGTGTTTGGTGGAATGTATGATGTAAAAAAAGTTGTGTATTGAAAAATATTGAAAAGAAAAATACAAATAATCTCTTCCCTTTTATTATTACGAGGAAGGTTAAACTTACAAACAAATTTTATAAAAAAAAAATTACAATATAATATGACATAACATAATTAAAATTGAGATAAATTTAATTTTTGAGAAACCAATCATATCTCCATGCCACATGGGTTAAGAGTCAAAGACATGCATTTATAGCATGCAGTTGTACATCAGAACTTATCAAAAGACACGGATAAGGTTTCGTAGGTCTTGTTTGTCAAAAAAAACTTCACAAATCTCAATTTTTATTTTTTATTTTTTTAAAATTAACTTCATTAACGTTTTTACTTTTTATTATTATTTAAACAAAAAATTCACTACAATCTTTTTTTTTTTTTTTTTTTACTTTTCTATTTATCAAAAAATTCAAAACTTCTATTTATTTGAAGTCACATCAATCACCTATAAACCAAAAACCTATTATAGGATGCTCATTGCCAAACAAGGCCCAAGTACCTAACTACAAAACAATATTACTTTACTTTATTGTCTTAAATCAACATGTTTGACACTTAATGCAAAAGTTAATTAGTTAGAAATAATAAAATTAATTATTTAATTAATAACTAACATCGGAGTTATGACACACTCATCCTCTCCACCTTCCCCACCTACCTCATAATTTTCTCCACATGTGCGATTATTTAACACCTCCAACATTATTGTTCCCAACAACCTCTTTAGCCTTAGGGTCACCTACAATATATTTTTTTTAAAATTTATAAATTTTAAAAATTACATAAATTTAGGCATTTTTTCTTCCAACAATTTTAAAAATACTACTTATTAAAAATGTAGCATATTACCGGGACAATCAAAAAGAACTTTCATTGCAAAATGTTTTTTCTTCAATAAATTAAAAAATAATTTTTAGCTCAAATCTTTTTTACCATATAAAAGTGCAAGAACCTGATAAAAATATATCAATTATCCTTAGTAATTAACATGTCACATTTTTATTAGATAACATTTTTTCACGTTATTATTATTTGATGCAAGAAACGACATTAACTCACATAATTTAAGATTTTCCAATTAATTTGTTTGAAATTGTAGGGATCCTTTATCCCTCTACCTTAATTACGTCTTTAAAAAAAAAAAAAAACTGATTAATATATTATGTCCCCTCCCATAAGATGAAAAACCAAAATGTGGATAGATATTAAATTTACATCAATTTTGAAAAGGACGCAATTATATATATATATAGAATGGGTAAACAATAAACCTATATATATGAAAATTGGTCATAAATTGGACATGATCCAACTAACCTAAAAGGGTGGATTATACTGTCGATTAACCTAATAATAATGAGATTAATGCAAACTATCTAGTAGTACTAGAAACCAAAGTAGTTTATGGATGATCCGGCCACGATAAGCATGAATGCTTATTTACACTATTTATTTATGGCTATGAGTAATTAATGTTAGAAATTATAATTTTATATTATAATTAATTTATAATTTTATGTTTCAATTTTAACTATCAATTTCATCAAAGGATTATGAGGATAACATTACTGTTATATATATAAGATCGTGCTAGATCTTTTCATTACAAATTTTAACAGTATTATCTTAACAAGTAAAAATTAATTAGAAATGCTAGATGTTCTTCTCGTATGAAGATATATATTATTTTTTAAAAACCAAGTGAAAGAAATAAAGACCAATTTTTTTTATTTTTTATTTTAAAAAAAAGAACATAGTAAGAAGATCCTCAAATTGCCCTCAGAGGCACCAATATTGAGCTCATGATGGGTGTCCTTGACCAAAAGCTTCAACACATTGCTTCATCCCAGGCCAACGCAAATGCCTGAATCCGAGGCAATGTCCAAACCTATGGGGCTGTAACTTCAAATACATTGCAGTGGGGAATGAAATAGACCCACAAGGCCCATACGCACAGTTTATTTTCCCTGCCATGCAAAACATCCAGACTGCAATTTCTAATGCTGGCCTTGGGAGCAAAATCAAAGTTTCCACTCCCATTTCCTCTGCTTCTCTTGAAGAGTGCTACCCTCTGTCAAGAGGAACGTTTAGGTCGGAGTATCGGTGGCTTCTCAACCTGATCATCAGCTTCTTAGTGGACCACAACTTGCTGTTTCTCGTTAACATGTATCCATATTTTAGTTACATCGAAAACACTCGTGACATTAGTCTTGATTATGCTCTTTTTACTTCTCCATCGGTTGTAGTGCAAGATGCATGGCCAGCTCGGGTACCGCAATCTTTTTGACACCATTCTGGACGCCTGCATTAGAAAAGGCCGGCGGGAGGTCTTTGGAGATCATTGTATCAGAGACTGGTTGGCCCTCTGCCAGAGGGACATGGACAAGTATGGATAATGCAAGAACTTATTACACAAATTTGGTTGAGCACGTGAAGGGTGGGACTCCAAATTAAGAAGCTTGACAGGCCTATAGAAACCTTCTTGTTTGCCATGTTTAACAAGAATAAGAAGAATCCAGACTATAAAAAATTTTGGGGGCTCTTTTTACCTGATAAGATGCCTAAATACTCACTTAATTTCAATTAAGGATCCCACGTCTAGCTATAGTGCAGTTCGGAATAAGGGCACCTTTGATGTGGACTGTGACTTTATAAAATAAATAAGACTTCGAGTGTTTTTCTTTATTTATTATTTTTTAATGATGTGCAACCCCTTAATGGAAGAAATAGTTCTTGACCCATTATTGTTTAGTAAACCTAGCTAGTAAATATTGTGAATCTATTGAGTAAATATTCGAACAGCTAATCTTGTGGTATTAATCAAATAAGTTAATCATTTGAACTAACCTCAAAATAAGGGCTCCTTTGGTGTGGACTGTGGACCATGACTTATAAGTTATAAACAAATAAATAAGACTTGGAGTTCCTTTGCATGGTCAAAGATGCATATTTTAATGTATCCATGCAGAAAATGCACCCATAGAATATCCGTGAAGATCGAGTCACTAAAAAAAAAGTCTTAATAGAGTAATTTTCTTTTTACAATATGATAATCTCGATCTTTTGGAAATTTTCCCATGGAAAATGTTTCGGTACTACAATTTAACTACAAAGCCAATATGCAAATTAACGTTATAATTCATAATTGTTGAAATTATTAAAAAAAATATTGATAAGCAATATATTTTTTTAATTATTTCATCAATTAATGAACACAAAGAAATGCTGACGGTGCAAGATTGGAAGCAATCACATCATGGTAGCCTGGTTGGTCAATTTTTGTTTGTCGTGGGTCGAGTAGTAGGTTGGGCCTGGTTCGAGCACCGAGGTGGGCTCATTTTCAAAAGGATGGGCTTGGGGTAAACTCCACAGCCCAGTTTGCAACCCTATCGAAAACTACAATCTCAGATTCATCACAATCTAGACCGTCAGATCCGCACTCCTCAAAGCCGAGCCGTCGATATATACCAAAAGCGAGAGCGGCCAGCGAAAAATTCAAATCTCAAACCCGTCCCGCTCTCTTCCCTAATTCGGAGCGTGAAAGAGCAGATAGCAAAAAAGAAAGAAAGATAAGGGCATTTCCCACCACTGAGAGCGAGATTAATCATTTTCAGTTGCCGATCTACTCTCGCTCCCTCTCTCTCGCCGCCGATCCAAAATGTCCGGTCGCCACGAGAAAGAGAAGGGCGTCAATGTTCAGGTTCTCCTTCGTTGCAGGTACTCAAATCATCTCTAATACACACTCAACACTTAGGGTTAGGTTTTGATTTTTGTTTTCTTTCGATTGTTTGATCATTTTACGGATTTGGAATTACACCTTTGTAAAATGTAACCGATTCGTGATTTGTTTCTACTATTTACTACTTTGAAATCACAGGCCGTTTAGCGACGAAGAGTTGCGGAGCAATGCGCCGCAGGTTATTACGTGCAATGAGTACAGTAGAGAAGTGGCTGTGTCACAAAACATTGCCGGGAAGCATCTCGACAGGGTTTTCACTTTCGATAAGGTATTTCATTGAATACAATTTCAAATTTGTTTTTGGATGTATGTTGTCTGAATGAAGAATAAGCTACTTTAATATGTTAATTATGTGTCGGTGTGGGTTTTTGTGGGACAATGAACAAGTTCGTGCTAGTGTTGGGGAGGGTATAGTGGGACAAGGTAAATCTTGCAAATGGGTCACTGGGTTACTAAGACTTTGATGTCTTGGCATTTGATGTTGTACAAAGTGAGGTTCAATCTTGCTTCTAATTGTTCTGTTGTCGCTTTACGTTCTCGAGGAGACTTATTTGGGTTGTTCTTTGATTTTTAAAACTTTTACTAAATCTTAGTAAGGGTCTTGTCTTTTCTTGATAAGAGGGATTCTATTGGTATGCTTTTTGTGTTTGGTTTTTCGAGTAGAATAGCTGATGAACTTTAATTAACCATCTAGCTCTCCCAGTGGTAGAATTTGGGTTTGTTGGGATCCGGCCTTAGTTTCAGTTTCCATGATTGAGGAGAATGAACAGGCAATTCTTTTTTTGTTTGTTTGGGGAGGGAATTTTGGTTCTAAATTATGTTTTGGCATACAATTTAAACTAATGAAAGTGCTAGAGCAGGTTCAGCTGTGTTTTTTATCTTAAAGTAAAAAGTAAATAGGGTCAATGAGCTTAGTTCTTTCAAGAGAGTGCTGTAAATTGAAAGAACTCGCCCATACACAGGAAAAACATTCAACAACGTTGTCTTCAACTTTTTTCTGGTTTGGTGGTAGATGTTATTTTATTTTATTTTTCTTTTTTTGTGGTATATGTAGGTTTTTGGTCCTTCTGCTCAGCAAAGAGATCTTTATGAACAAGCAGTGATTCCTATAGTGAATGAAGTCCTAGAAGGCTTCAACTGTACGATATTTGCATATGGTCAAACTGGTACAGGGAAAACTTACACGATGGAAGGTGAATCGAAGAGGTCGAAGGTATAATATTAATGTATTTCATCATTAGGTACATGTTGATGTTCGCGTATCTCTTCATGCATAAATCATAAAATGTGAGTGTTGATGTCATTGACGTTGTGACAGAGTGGGCCAAATGGAGAATTGCCTCAAGAAGCTGGAGTTATACCTAGGGCCGTTAAGCAGATATTTGATACTCTTGAGAGCCAGAATGCCGAATATAGTGTAAAAGTTACATTCTTGGAACTGTACAATGAGGAGATCACTGATTTGCTTGCCCCTGAGGAAATTCAAAGAGTTGCTTTGGAGGATAAGCAAAAAAAGCAGTTGCCTCTGATGGAGGATGGGAAAGGTGGAGTTCTTGTTAGAGGTCTGGAGGAAGAAATTGTTGCAAGTGCTAATGAGATTTTTTCTCTTCTTGAAAGAGGGTCTGCTAAACGTCGCACTGCAGAAACTTTACTAAACAAGCAGTCGAGGTAATTTTTGAAGTAGTTTTCATGCTTATAGTGGAAGTCAAGCTTCATTGTGTAATAACAATTTTTTTTTTTTTGATTTCAGTCGGTCACATTCTCTCTTTTCCATTACAATACATATCAAGGAAGCGACACCAGAAGGTGAAGAACTAATTAAATGTGGGAAGCTGAATCTGGTTGATTTAGCTGGCTCGGAAAATATATCTCGTTCTGGTGCTCGAGAGGTAGACATACTTAGTTTGGCGGCACGTTTTTTTTTGCTTTTGAATTCACATTTGGGATTGCTCAATTAAATTTCAAGAATGCAAGTGCTGATTAAATTTTTAATTTTTAATTTTTTAAAATTATCAGGGCCGTGCTAGAGAAGCTGGAGAAATCAACAAAAGTCTATTGACTCTAGGGAGAGTCATTAATGCCCTCGTAGAGCATCTTGGACATATTCCGTACAGGTTTGCACTTCTTCTTCTCCCATTATTTATCTAATGTCTCCATTCTATTTTCTAATGAATGATTACATTTCAAACTGGAATTTAGGGATAGCAAGCTTACACGGTTACTTCGTGATTCACTGGGTGGAAGAACCAAGACGTGCATTATAGCCACAGTTTCGCCTGCTGTCCATTGTCTGGAGGAAACCTTAAGTACACTGGATTACGCACATAGGGCAAAACATATAAAAAATAAGCCTGAGGTAAGTTAGTTAATGTTTATTTTTTATTTTTTTGATACAATAAGTTTTGCCAAAGTGTGCTTTTCGAGTGGATGTCTTTCATATGCTCTCTGTTCTGTTCTAAGTTAAACATTTAGTTACTAGCTTGATGGAAAGAGTTATTGTTTCTGCTAGTGTTTTAAACACTTTTTTTTTTCTTTTCTTTTTCCTATTTACCCATTTACTGGGGTCTTATTTTATTGTTTTGGGGTTTATTATTTAGGAGTAAAATCTTGTTAGTTTTCTTGAATGAAAAGTTTGATTTATTTGTGGTGATGATTTCTTTGTCTTCCCCACCTTTTTTTTTTTTTTTTTGTTATTCTGTGTGTTTTTTGGGCGGGGTCTTGGATGTGTCTTAACCTTTGTAGTCTGAGTAAATAGGGCATAACCTAGTATTAGCATGATTCTTTGCTTATAGGAAGTTTAGTATTAAAAGGACCGAGAGACTTATAAACAAAGTATTAATGATTGATATTGTATGCTCCCAAGGTACTGTGGTAAAACTTAATGACCGAGTTGAGATATCGAATTGGACAATTATGCACTTTCTTTCAAATTCTTGTTTTATGATATTCACAAACTTGATGTCTTTGTAAGGTTTGGTGAGCATGGGTTCAGTGCACATTGTTTCTTTTCTCTTTTGTCACATAGTGCTATACGTTGTTTTGATACCAGTCACAGATTACACTTTCAGTAGTGTATTGCAGTTTTAACCAAATTATAATAAATTATAATTATGTCTATTGGGAGTTCATTATTTGTTTTGGCTACTTTTAGGTCAACCAAAAAATGATGAAGTCAACTCTTATCAAGGATCTTTATGGTGAAATTGAACGCTTGAAGGCAGGTGAGATGCTTTGGATGTTTGAAGTTGGTGAAATTCTTATGTTTGTGGGCAATTAGTTGTACTATGTGAAATCTATAGTGTGTTGTTGTGCTTCTTTGTTTTTCAACATTGTGAATTTATGCAGAGGTTTACGCTGCCCGTGAAAAAAATGGTGTCTATATTCCGAAGGAGCGATACTATCAGGAGGAGAGTGAAAAGAAGGTATGACATTCTCCGCCAATTTTTCTTCCTTTCCTAAATGCTTTTACTTGTTTTTGTACTGTTTAACTGGCTTTCCTTTTTATAATTGACTTGTGATAACATTCTTTCGATATGAATTTCTTTTAATGCTGTTGTCGATGTGGTATTGATATTTGGTTAATTTCAACTTGTCTGAATTCCAAGTAGCTTTATTTTCTTTCTTTCTTTACTTTGGGGGTTCAGGGTTGGTGTCTATGCGCTGGATACATATAGACTGTTGAAGATGTTCACCTTCTGTGTTTATTTTTCCTGAATTTCCCAATGCTGATGTCTCTTTTATTCCCATTTGTTTATGTGTTTTCCTTGAGCTTAGGCTATGGCAGATCAGATTGAGCAAATGGGGCTTGTGCTAGAAAATCATCAGAAGGTTTGCTTATGTAACACTCATTTTTTACACAATATACATTTGCTGGTTACTTATTTTTATGATGTTTCAATTCACTGATCCCATATTTCATATTACAAACAGCATCTTGAGGAATTGCAAGATAAATATAATGTCCAAATTCGGCAATGCTCTGATTTGAGCAATAAACTTGACACCACTGAGGTCAGTTGTGGTTATATGTTGCACATGCTTCTAGATTTTTGGGTGAATTTTAATTGTGATGGGGAAAAACCACGCAGAAAAACTTGAATCAAACCAGCAAGTTGCTTTCTAGCACCGAGGAAGAACTCAAGAAATGTCAGTATGCTCTGAAGGAGAAGAATTTTGTTATCTCTGAACAGAGAAAAGCAGGTATTCTCATATATCACTCTTTTTGAGGTTTTGATGCTATCTTGTGTATTCATATTGTTGCTCAATCTGTGTAACAGAAAATGCACTGGCTCATCAAGCTTGTGTTTTACGATCTGACTTGGAGAAAGCTCTCAATGACAATGTTTCATTGTTTTCAAAAATTGGTATGCAGTTCACAAATTAGTTAAAAGCTTTAAATTGTTTTGACTGGTCACTGAAACTGCTTAATTTTATGCTTTCTGATGTGATACTATGTAGGAAGAGAAGACAAACTGAATGCTGATAACAGATTGGTGGTGAACAATTTCCAAGTCGAGCTTGCCCAGAAAGTTGGTTCTCTTGGCAACTTGGTGGCAACATCCATGTCTGAGCAGAAAGAACACCTTCAGTGTGTTGAGAATTTTTGTCATTCTTTTACAGACATTCATGATAAGGTATTGAATGATACCTGCATCATTGTTCTCATTAGTTAATTGTTTCACCTGATTGATTCTGTTTTGATATTTTATGTTTACTTTCTTAGTATTGTATTGTTGGCTTATCAGACTACTGTGTTTCATTCATCTTTGATTTAGTCAATTTGTCCTTGCCTTTAGGCTGTCATGGATGTCAAGAAGATGCTCACTGCTTTGAGGGCTTTGTATATGTCACATATTGAGGCAGTGCAAAATGTTGTGCGCTTGCACAAGGCAAGCTCTAATGCTGGACTAGAGGAAATTTCTTCTCTGGCTGCTTCTAATGCGCATTGTATTGAAGAAGTAGGTAGCAAGGGATTGAGTTTCCTTGTGTTTCATCCACTATTGTACCTCATGGATGGTTGTTTTTAATTTTTATGGCAATTTTTCCTCCCTTTTTTGTTGTTGTAATTTTTTGTTGTTTATAAATCAGTTTCTAACATCAGAGGCCGGTGAAGTGGCTTCCATATTCAATGAGCTTCAGAGTACTCTATCAACTCAACAAGGAGAAATGGCAGTTTTTGCAAAGGAACTGCGACAGGTTTGTCCCTTGATATTTACATTGTCCTGTTGTAAATTCTTTACTTCGTCCATCCCACATGATTGTTCTCTGTTGACTTTTGAACTTTTAAAAGGGTTTGCAACTCTTAAGTATTTTCCAGGACTGTCCTTCCATTGTTTAACACAAAATCTGGAAAAAAATGGAGGGTTGACTTGTCGATGGAGGGTTATTTTAGGAAATTGAAAATTTTGGTTTGAATTTTCATATGGACACCCAATTTTGGAGGGACCAAAATGAAAGGAGGACAATCTTAAAAGGACGTAAGGAATGTTAGTTTTCTAGACTTTGATAACAATTAGAGGTTTTCCCTATCTAACTGCTAGAAACTTGGTAATTCAATTGTTTTCCATTTAAATCTTCGTTTGTGATTCTTTTTTTATAAAAGTTTGTACTGAAATCCTCTTAATTGAAGTGCAAATGTTTTTTTTACAGTTTGATTAATGAATAAATTGGAAGCTGTTTGCTGTTTTATCATTCTTCTTCCTGTTTTGGTTTGAATTATGTTGCTTATCTAATTTAGTACTCTCTTTTTTCTTTGTAATTGGAAAGAGATTTAATGTTAGTATTGAGCAAATGAGGGGCATTTCTGATTACACTCAAGGACTTCTGGAAAATCTTCTGGATGAATCAAAGAGACTTGAAAATCATGCAATGCGAACAGATGAAGTTCAAATGAGGAGCATTGCTGAGTTTCAGAAGGCTTATGAGGTAGTTAAAAAAAGATTTTACTGCACAATTTTTTTTTTTTTAATGGGAATTATCTGACATGTTGAACTTATCTTTCACAGGAGCAGTCAAAATCCGAAGCGGAGAAGCTTATTGCTGATGTAACCAATTTAGTCTCCAATCACATTCTTCGTCAAAAAGAGATGGTCTGTTGTGTGTGTGTGCAGGGGGGCATCTTTTTATATTCTTTATTTCTCTATCGGATATCCTTTTCAAAAGTTGATTAATAGTTGAGCTTGCAGGTCGACACGAGGCTTGTTGATCTCAGAGAAAGTGCTACTGCAAACAAGACATTCTTGGATGGATATGTTTCATCAGTGGAGGGTATTACAACAGATGCGAAAAGAAAATGGCAGGCATTTTCTACACAAGTGGAAAATGATGCCACAGATAGTGCTGATTATTCTGCTGCAAAACACTGTCGTATGGAAGTCCTTTTACAGAAATGGTAATTTTAGTTAATTGTGTTGTTTTGGCTTTTGTTCAGTATCCTTTTACTTGTTTTTTGATCTTCCTTTCATTTTTTTAGTGTAAATACTGCTGAATCGGCTTTCAAGCACTTGAAAAAGACACATGAGGCTGTGAACGAGATGGGCAATAAACATGTTTCGGCTGTGGTGTCACATATCAGGTTAGTGGTATTGGATTTTCTTGAATACAGATGGGATCACGGGAAAGAAAATCCTTTCCTTCAGATTTTCTACTTTAGGGTGATTGTGCCTAATGTTCATCTGGTCATACTATTTCTAAATAGAGCTAGTGGCTGTATCATTGTTGTGACAAAATTATTTCTGCATCTTTATTGTGTGTTCTTCTGACGTTATAACCTCCAGCAATCTCATTTTCTACTTTATTAATTTAAGTTCAAATTCTTTGATGCAGGAATGCTTGTGATAGCAATGAGCAGCATGATGTTGAGATTAATTCTGCACGGGTTGCAGCTGAGCAAGATGTGTCAAAGAATAGTGAGGATGTTCTTCAGCATGTTGATAGTGAGTATTATGCTATAAAATCTTAATTATGACACCTCTGATCCTATATTTATGCAGAATCATGTTGAGGTGCTTTGAGGATCATTTGAATCAGTATTGTTTTATATGAAAATTTCAACTCGTAGGATGTGTTATTAAATCACACGACTATACTTGGAGGACTGATATTGAACAAAACTCTTTCCACTCTATTAATATTGTTTGAAGTGGTTGTGAAAAGTGGATAAATTTAATGAGTAGCACTTTTTTTGGTGTTACAAAAATGCTTAGCTAATTTATATACTGTAATTTATGGATGATGTGCTGTTCTGTAAATTTTGTTTTTGGTTATTATGGTTCTCTAACTGCTTGCTGTTCATTCTTGTTGGGAATCTTTGAGATCTTGATCTTAAAATGTATGTTTAACTATAAATTACCTCCCCGAAATTAGGGATAATTTCAATTTACTTCCTTATCTTTTAGAAATTGTCACTAAACCTATGGTTGGTTTTGAATAAAAGGAAATCATCATATTTTCCATCCCAATTGTTAGATTTTTCCATGCAACACAAAATTTAGCCCTTAGAATGAGCATACAGTAACAAAGATGTTAGGTTTCAAAATCTAAAAATAGAGCTACTTTGTTGAGTCGTTGAGGGCCAACTAAGGTTAAATTTTGTGTTTTAAACAATACGTGCCTCTTGTCAGAGAATGATTGGTTTGGACAAAAAAATTTGCAATTTTCTTTTTCTCCAAATTAAGGAAAGGTTTAGCAGTTAGTTATCAAAAAAAAAAAGGAAAGGTTTAGCAGTTGGTTTCAGAAAACAAGCAGGTAATTTTTAACTGTCTAACCATAGGGAGGTAATTTGGGATTTAAATATGTAAATTTGAGTTGTGCTGAATGATAATCGTGGGCTGATATGTAGTCGTTATTGCTGTTATTTGCCTTCTTAAGACTAGGAATGTGATGTTTTCCTCGTGGACTTTGCTGCAGTTGTTTCTGAGCAGGAACGAAGACATATATCCGGAATCTTGGAGACTGTGAAAGCCCATGCAAATAGTCTTCAAATTTTCAGGGAGGATCACTCTGGCCAGGCAGAATCTATTGAAGAGAATGCACGGGAAACCTTCGGACAGCAGTATATGGTAGGTTGATTTATCATTTCTTATCATGCTGGGGATGTTTAATTGTCTTTCTGCTTTAGTTTTGTGCTGGGAGTGTCTTGCAAGTCACAACCTGAGGCTGACACGTACATTTTTTGTTATGGACAAATTAATAATTTTATTTTACTAAACTAGGATGTTTTTCAGGCACATGATTTTTTTTTTTTTTTTTTTTTCTTTTCTTTTCTCTGCTGTTGGCATTTACTTTTGTTTATTACTTGGTGGACAAAACTATTGAGAGCACATAAATGCCGTCAATCTGTTCACTTGTAAATGTTCAACAATCCTTTTTGACCGATTCATGATTTGTGCAAGATGGTTCTTTGCCTGTACAAGATATAGTCCTTACACATGTCTTCAAAATAATGTGCAGGATTATGAGCCTAGTGGCACAACGCCAATAAGATGTGAGCCAGACGTTCCAAGTAAGGGAACTATCGAGTCACTTCGAGCCATGCCGATGGAAGCCCTTGTCGAGGAATTCCGGGAAAACAATTCATATGAATCATTTGATGGAAAGGAATTGAGACCTTCGCTTATACCACGCTCACCCCTCATCCAGCTGAACTAAAACTGTTGGGTTCTTGGCTTATTTACATGCATAATGGAATGCAATATGTATTTTATGTTATTCATGTACACTTATTCTTGCTGTAGCCTGTATGAGAATTGTAAGAATGCAGCAGAGGTAGTAGGAGAGTGTAATGTTCATGTCCAGTACAGATACTGAGTAAAAATCCTGTCTTGGGATTTAGCAACTTGTAGCTTGATAAAGTAATGTATATTGATGCAAAGCTACATGATTAAAAATTATTTCTGGAATACTGTTAAACTGTTTCAGCCATTTGCTGTGTATTGGTAGATCATTTTTGATAGTGAAAGACGAAACTTTGTTTTGCAGTTGTTTTCCCTTCTCCTCTTTAAAGCGCACAAACTCTATTCGAAGTACAGTTCTAATTGAGGTACTTCAAATTGATTAAACATTTTGAGTTGCTTTATTGGTTTAGTTTAAGACAATAGTTGCAGTCTTTCAAGCCATCTCTCACCATTTGCTTCAAGCAAATAAAATAAAGAACCTAGAGTATGTTAGGCCTACAAAATTAAGAGACTAGGCCTATATCTTGTTGCATTTTCAAGATTATTTCCAATAGGATAAACTTGATCTATTAAATTATCAAGTCTTTAGTACAAGCACTATTAAAACTTCATGCAAGAATTAAAAATATACATGAGAAGTATATGTTGAAGAAAATAATAAACAAATGAAAAAAGAAATAAATAACGGAATAAATAAAAAGGGAGACAAGATATTTTACGTTGTTCGGTTTATCACCTATATCGACAAATAAAGTTGGAAGTGCTATATTATGCTTTTATTCAATAAATAATTTTACAAAACAAATTATCCATATTTATAGAAATGTAAAAAGAATACAAAATTATATGGTTGATAAAATTAAATCAGTATTGAATATTTATGGTTTGATTTTATCAATTACAATCAATGTTAAGTATTACCTTATTAGTTTGATAATTTACCTATGTTTTTGATCCTCTTTCAATCGCTTTCCTTGTTAACTTATTAGGTTGACTGTCCTGAATCATGGGATTTTATTACACCTTGATTCAAGGTCTTTAAGAGGAGTCAACGGAGCATAGAAGGGCATAGAAAAAGATTCATAGTAAATTGTTGTACTGAATTTTCTTTTGTTTCTCTACAACTATTGCTCATCATTGTTCTCTGGTTCTCTACAATAGTACAATTCATGCTTATCATTTGTGGCCGAGCCGCATGGCAAATAGGCGGGAGATATTTGACAAAATTCAATTTCTTTGTAAATTGAAAAACTTGGAGAGTCGGCGTGGATGTTTCGGGGTTTAACAAATCCTATGTTCAAACTTGAAAACCAGACCTTCCTGCTCACAAACAATGGAAGGCTACGCTTCATGCCAGCTTCTACTGCGGTTGCTGTGGCAGATGCAACTATAAGCCCTTATTTTCATCAACAAATTCCCACAAATCCATATGCCCAGATACAACCGCCACCAGAATCTCATTTTTCTCAAAAGTTGGAGCCCAAAGGTTGGATCTCTTGGCTGCTTAAGTGTAGAAACATACTTCAGATTAGACAAGTTCATGCCCAAGTGGCTGTGAATGGGATGCTCCAGAACCTCATTGTTGCTAACAAGCTCCTTTACATATATGCCCAGCATAAGGCTCTGGGTGATGCTTACGCCTTATTTGGTGGGATGAGAAAGAGAGACCCAGTTAGTAATAGTATAATGGTTGGAGGTTTTGCTAAAGTTGGTGATTATATGAACTGTTTTGGGACATTTAGGGAGATTATTCGTTGTGGGGTGTGGCCGGATATTTATACAATGGCTTTCGTGATAAGGGCTTGTAGGGATATAACGGACATCCAAATGGGTAGACTGGTTCATGTACTTGCGTTGAAATATAATTTGGAGTTGGATCATTTTGTTTGTGCTGCGCTTGTGAACTTGTACGCAGAATGTAGGGCAATTCTGGATGCTCAACAATTGTTTGTTAGAATGCAAAAGAGGGATCTTGGCACGTGGACGGTGATGATTGGCGCGTATGCTGCCTGTGGGAATGCTAATGAGTCGCTGGTTTTGTTTGATCAGATGAGAGAGGAAGGCGTTGTCCTAGATAATGTTGCCGTGGTGACCGTTGTTTATGCTTGTGCAAAATTGGGTGCCATGCATAAGGCTATACTTATTCATGATTATATAAATAGGAATAAGTTTTCCTTGGATGTCATCTTGGGCACTGCAATGATTGATATGTATGCTAAGTGTGGGAATGTTGATTCTGCGAGGGATATCTTTGATAGAATGCAAGAAAAGAATGTTATCTCATGGAGTGCCATGATTTCAGCTTACGGATATCATGGGCAAGGCAGGAAGGCTCTTGCTTTACTCCCTATGATGTTGAGCAGTGGGATATTACCGAATAGGATCACTTTTGTTTCACTATTATATGCTTGTAGTCATGCCGGTTTGATTCAAGAGGGTCTTCAATTGTTCTCCTTGATGTGGGATGCTTATGCTGTGAGACCGGATGTGAAGCACTATACTTGTGTAATTGATCTCTTAGGGCGTGCAGGGAGACTTGATGAGGCCCTGAAACTGATTGAGAATATGACAGTTGAGAAAGATGAGAAGCTCTGGAGTGCTTTGCTTGGGGCATGTAGAATCCATGGCCATCTAGACCTTGCTGAAAAGGCTGCAAAATCCCTTCTTGAGCTCCAGCCCCAAAACCCAGGGCACTATGTGTTGCTTTCAAATATTTATGCAAAAGCAGGAAGGTGGAAAGATGTGGCAACGATCCGGGATCTGATGATGCAAAGGAGATTAAAAAAGGTTCCTGGTTGGACTTGGGTGGAGGTAGATAAAAAAATTCACAAATTTAGTGTTGGCTGTAGGAAGCATCCCCAGTCAGAAGAGATCTATGGCATGCTGGAAAGTTTGTGTAAGAGGTTGGAGTTGGCTGGTTATGTCCCAGATACAAATTTTGTGTTGCATGATGTTGAGGAGGAAGTTAAGCGTGGAATTTTGTACACCCATAGTGAGAAGTTAGCAATTGCATTCTGCCTTATGGCAACACCTGAGGGAACTCCTATCAGGATTACAAAAAATCTCAGGGTTTGTGGTGACTGCCACACATTCAGTAAGTTGGTGTCAGCTATTACACAGAGGGAGATCATTGTTCGAGATGGCAATCGATTTCACCACTTCAAGGAGGGGGTTTGCTCATGCGGAGATTATTGGTAACTGGCCTCAATCAATTCAATCAATCTTCCTAACATCCTTCCATGCACAGAAGGGGTGCTATTTTTGATTGCCAGCAGCCTTCAAGTGATTTTGTGGACTCAAAGAAGAAGATAATTAGTAACTAAACCAAGGATGGAGACTTGTTGATATTCCCAAGGAAATCTTGGTTCATAGTGGCAAGCAAGGGAAAAATATATGGATTTAACTTTGTAATCATTCAAATTTACTGATTTGAGATTAATGATTTCTTCTGCAAAGTTGTTCCAAGTTAATTAACAGATACATTTATATATTATGTATTGATTCCAGATGATAAATTAAAAAAGATGCATACGGTGAATGTAAGGTGGGCTTAGATTACCCATTTATTCCCATGGGTTGAGGACCTCGTACTTGACCGGATTAGGATCCCTTCAAATTTCTTTTAAATTTGAGATTATCTTATTATTAAATCCTAATCATGCTTTACATCTAACCATTCACAATGTGCCAACTATCCCCTAAACAAATGCTAAAGTGTCATCCCCAAAACCACATAATTTAAAACCCTAAAACTAATGGCATAACATAGTTTAAAATTCACATAAACCCCTAATCTCAACCACGTGTGACAAAGTGGCTAACTGTGATGAACTAAACCTAATTTGGATAGCGACAACTTGCATACATGTTGCCACTTGGTTTATAAGGTTTTAGTGGAGGTCGGCTGTAGCACTAAGGCTTATAGCATGATAAAATAAATAAATAATTTTAAATTTTATGACCACATTTGAAGTGGAGGGGCGAGAGATGTGGTGAATTTTAAATTGCTAACAGGGTAGTTGTAAATCATCTAGCTAGTATCGTACTATATCATTGTAATTTACCTTATTTAAAATTCAGTGAATATGGAGCAATTTTTTTTTTTTTTTTTTAAAGAACAAGATAATTAGAGATTCAATCCTAATATTTTTGGTTAATTAATTCAAATGCCATATATATATATATAGGCACAAACTACCGTTCAAATTAAAACACTTCTTCAAATAACAAATAAAAAATACCCCTAACAAAGAGATTGAGATCTCATAGAATTTCCTTTAAATTTGATATTATCAAATTCATAAATCTCAGTTGTTTATCTCATATAAACGTCTAAAATAATGAGGAAACATAACTTATTAAATTCCTTGAGGGCAGTTTCCTCATTAAATTTCTTTATTAAATATTGAAACATGGCTTATTTTAGACGTTTAGATGAGATGAACGGCTGTGATTTATGAATTTGAGAATCTTAAATTTAAAGAGAATTCTAGGAGTTCTCAATTACACAAGCTATACAAGTTTTTTTTTTTTTACTGAAATCTTTTAAAACAACTAAAATCTGGTAAATCCACCAAATAAGATTGTGTTTGGTGGATTTACCAGATTTGTTTTTTTTGTTAAAAAAAAAAAAAAGCGATCAGATTGTGTTTTGATATCAAAATTACCTATCTACAATATATATCATAGATGATATATTAGTTTTTATTATCTTTTATTAAGTAAAAAAAATGTATAGATAATTATTGAAAAAACAAACAATATAAAACACTTCAAAACACTCCTAAAAATCGCTTGTATCTCTTGCCTAGACCTTTTTTCTTGTAAAATTCGTTTTAAATTTGAGATTCTCAAATTCATAAATCTCAACCGTTCATCTCATCTAAGCGTCTAAAACAACATTTAATAATGAAAAAAAAAATCATTATAAAATAGTCTTTTTTATTATTGAAAAAACTTAGATGAGATGAAAAAACTTCATTATAAAAAAGCTTTTTTTTTTTTTTTTCTTTTAATAAAAGAAGAATATTCTTAGAAAAATGCATAATAAATTGCATTTTTTTAAGAATATGGGTACTTTTTCTTAATTTTATTATTGTTGTTATTGTTAATTTTTTATTAACATAATAATAATAATTGTTATTTTTATTATAATTGCATTTTTTTTTTTAACTAAAAGTGGAAATTTTTATTTTGGCGATTTGGTGGTTGAAAACAAGATAACATTCCAGATAAAGTGGGAGAAGTTTTTTTTACTTCTCTTTTCAACTTAATTACCACCACGTCTCTCTTATGCTGTATAAATATCCAACCTTCGTAGTTGTTATCTCCTTCCTCTCAGCCATGGATTCCTTCAAGTTCTTTTCACTTATTTTATTAGTTTTCTCTCTTTGGCTAACCTGCAATGCTTCTCACCATATTTTCCCAGAATTTCAGTCGCTAAGTGCCGAGGTGTTTCAGGTGAAACAATTTCACAGAACAGGGTACCATTTTCAGCCTCCTAATAACTGGATTAACGGTAACCTTTTTGCTCTCTCTCTCTCTCTTTCAATTTTCGGGTTTGTGCCTTATAGAAGTTATCTTATATACTCATAAGCAATCATATTCATGGTGTATGTTTCTCTCATTGCCTTAACATATATGCATTGCAATTGTCTCTCACTCTTTTGCCACATTCCCGAAGGATGAAGCATATTTCACTTTTTGCTTTTGGATGTTTCGAGTGGTTTGAGTCACTTTTGGCTGTCTTGTTGTATTTGTTCTTATTCGTTTTAACTTTTTACCTTTTTCAATTCCTTTTGTCTGGTCTTCAATTCACCCTTTGTTTTAATCTCATCAAATAATCATCTGGTCATCAATTCACCCGTTGTTTTAATCTCATCAAATACAGGAGATTCGATGGGTTTGTTTTGTTTTTGAATATTTCAATATTAATTGTAAATCATTAATAACGAGGATTCTAAACCGACCAACAAGGTTTCTTTTAATGAGTGGTACGTTAAGGTAAGACAATCTTTTATTATATATGTTTCTTTTGAACATGATTAGGGAGTCCGTTTCACTATTTGATTGGATTAATGACATTATCATTATTAGTTTAAATTGAAGATAAGTTTGGTTAATAATGAAACCGATTAATCTAATTAATCTCACCTTTAACCAAAACTATGTTATGTTAAGTTGGGGGGTGCCACGTCTTCATCTTTCTTCTTCTTCTTTTGGTGCTGTCATCTCACTTTCGACTTTTGTTGTCCATTAATTCTTCAACCATCTCATTACTTCCAAAAACTTTTGCTTACATATATTTTTTTCTTTTTACGTGTAATAATTAAGTTGATAACTTGGTTGAAGCTAGACAGCTGGTCCTTCTATAATTTATAAATGTGGTTGGGAAGATAGATGTAAAAGTGCTTATTTTGGTCGGTCCATAGCACGGTATTCGGGCTTTATACTAAAATAGATCATATATACGTTAGTGGCGGAGTAAAAAATTTACTAGAGACTAAATTAAAAATATACTTTACGCAATTTAAAATAAAATAAAATAAATGAATGTTTTTCAACTGTTAGGTTTTCACAACTAGAGTTTTAGAATGATATTGTTTAGCAACGTTTAAGATTTGAAGTTTTGTCATTAAAATTTAACGGTTCTTTTCTTTTGAATAGATAGTTTTTAATTTTGATGTCGTAATTCAAAAAATTAAAATTTTAAATTTAAATTATAATTACATAAGAGACAACTATTGATAAACAACAAATAAATAATCATAGAGTAAAAACAAGCACATATATATATATATATATATATATATATGAATTTTATGTTATAATATTTTACAAGCTAGTTTTATATGAATTTTATCATATTCTCTAAGTAGCAAATAGTGTTTGATGGGTGATACAACTAAAATAATATATTATTTTTGTCTTAATTACTCACTATTGTGGCGGGCCACATGCCCTAATGCGGGTCCGTTACTTATATATATATATATATGACATTGACAGATAAACGAACTTTGAATACATAGAACAATTAATGATCAAGTTTGAATTCATATAATATTCTTTGACATTTATCTAATATAATTCGCATATTTGAAAAGCTATTAATTAATTGTTTACTGTAACGTGTCACTAACTGGCCTGCTTTTTTTTTTTTTTTTTTTTTTTTTCATATGGTGTTCAAATTGGCAAAATAATGAACCAACAACAGATCCAACTGGTGAGTCTTGGCAACTTTCTTCCTTCTTTTTTATTTTTTTATTTTTTTAATTTTTAATTTTTTATAAAACTTAATTGCTTTGATATATGTGTGTTTAATTAAGGACCCATGCAATTCAATGGAATATACCATCTATTCTACCAATACAATCCAAAAGGTGCAGTATGGGGCAACATTGTTTGGGCTCATGCAGTATCAAAGGACATGATCAACTGGGAATCACTAGATCCAGCCATATACCCGACCAAGCCATTTGATATAAACGGGTGTTGGTCGGGATCCGCCACAATCCTCCCGGGCAAGAAGCCCGTTATCCTCTATACTGGAGTTGACACCCAAAATCATCAAGTCCAAAACTACGCCATCCCGGCAAACCACTCCGACCCTTATCTCCGCGAATGGGTGAAGCCCGATGACAACCCCATTGCGGCTCCCGGTGAGGGGATGAATGCGAGTGCTTTCCGTGACCCAACAACCGCTTGGAAGGGCAAAGATGGGCACTGGAGAATTGTTGTGGGTAGCAAAAGGAAGCATAGAGGCATGGCGGTCTTATACAGGAGCAGGGATTTTGTGCATTGGATTAAGGCTCAACACCCTCTGCATTCGTCAGCTAAAACAGGTATGTGGGAATGCCCAGATTTTTTCCCAGTTTCGTTGCATGATAAAACGGGGCTGGACACTTCGCTGGTTGGGGCAAATTTAAAGCACGTAATGAAGGTGAGCCTTGATGTTACAAGGTTTGAGTATTATACAATCGGAACATATAATCCCAAAAAAGACAGGTATCTTCCTGATAATACATCGGAGGATGGTTGGGGTGGGCTGAGATATGACTATGGAAACTATTATGCCTCCAAGTCATTCTTCGATGATGCGACGAATCGAAGAATTTTGATGGGTTGGTCTAATGAGTCCGATACACCTCAAAACGACGTAGATAAGGGATGGGCTGGAATTCAGGTAAAATTAGTGTTGGGTTTTGCTCACTTCATCTCCATTGCTCTGATATATATTTACTTACAGAAACGATTTTTTCTTTTCTTTTCTTTAATTATTTCAGACTATTCCGAGAATGTTGTGGCTTGACAGTAACATGAAACAATTGGTACAATGGCCTATTGAGGAGTTAGAAACTCTGAGAGGGGACAAAGTTGAAATAAGCAATCAACAAATCAAAAAAGGAGAGTATTTTGAAGTTACAGGAATAACTGCTGCTCAGGTCTGAATATATATATTTGATTTTTGGCTTTTTTATTGCTTTATTCAACTTCAATATTATTCCATTCTTGTGTTATTTTTGATGATTTTCACAGGCTGATGTTGATGTTACCTTCTTGTTGCCGAGCTTGGACAATGCCGAGCAATTTGATCCTAGCTGGGTGAAAAACGCAGAAGATCTCTGCGGCCTAAAGGGTTCAAATGTTCAAGGTGGGGTTGGGCCTTTTGGGCTGTTGACACTAGCTTCAAAATATCTAGAGGAATACACTCCTGTCTTCTTTAGAGTTTTCAAAGCTGCACAGAAGCATGTAGTTCTCATGTGCTCTGATGCAAGAAGGTTTGTGTAATTGGTTGATCAGCTGCTTTGACATATATATATATATATATATATATATATATATATATATATATATATATATATATATATATATTTTCTTTTTGTTTTTTCTCTTCTCAGTTCTCACCCTTTTTTGACTTTTTTGACTTTGATTTCTTGTACAGTTCCTCCTTGAAGAAGAGTGAACTATATACACCATCATTTGCTGGCTTTGTAAACGTAGATTTAGCAGATGGGAAGCTTTCTCTTAGGAGTTTGGTAAGTCTTTAGATAAACATATTGATCAAAATCTCTCCCTCTCTTTCTCTCTTTCTCTCTTTCTGAATGTTTCAATTGTTGCAGATTGATCATTCTATTGTGGAAAGTTTTGGAGCGAAAGGAAAAACATGCATCACATCCAGGGTTTATCCTACACTTGCAGTCTTCAATGATGCTCACTTGTACGCATTTAACAATGGAACAGAGACCGTCACCATAGAGAGTCTCAATGCATGGAGCATGAAAAATGCTCAACTGAAGTGAGGAGGGAGAAGAGAAAGAATTTAGATTATGGAATAAGAATCATTACTCGTTGTTAGAATATATTATTTCTTTTTGTTATGGAATAAGAATCATTACTCGTTGTTAGATATATTTTATATTTCCCTTATTTAGTTTATAATGTAGGGTTTATTTTTTTCCTTATGCATGAACATGACAATGTTGTGGATGTTGTTTACACATGTTTTTTCCTAAGGTTGGGTATGCAATCGTATGTTGAGAAAATTATGATCTGAACTCTATTTGCCAATTTGCCAATTTATCGACAAGCTCATTCTCATTTCAGGGTTTCACATGTGGGTTTTGTAGTAAGATCTATTTAGTTCTACCTCTCATCTCAATCATTCTATGAAATATCAACGTTGATTGGTATTGTTTGGTAAAACTCTACATAATTAGAAAAGAAAAGAAAAATGATCAGCAATTTTACATTAGTTTCCAACTTTTTTATGAAAAGTTGGGGGCCATGATCTGAAAAGAACCATTATTTGTACGTCTCGACTGGTCCTTCTTGAGGACCTGCAAACGAGGAGGAAGAGGGGTCGTTAGCAGGCCGCAGGTCCTTTAACCATTGGCACTTCAACACTCAATTTATTCTTTCTAAAGCTATGAAGGGAGAAATTGAGAGAGTTGGGTTAGAAACTTAGAGATCAAGCCCTTTTGAGTGTAGGGAATAAATTGGTTATTTGAGTGAGAGGGAAAGGGAGCCTTATAGGTCCTCTTGGGCCTCTCTGGTGCCATAGTGATTGGAGCAGGCTCTTCCTTAGGCTTTAGTACATAATAGTGTGGCTTTAATTAGACTATCGGGTCTCTCTTAGGCCTTAGCAGGCCTAATGAGACATTTTCCCTACTTCCCGGCCCAACTTCTGTGGCCCTCCCCTCATCATTCCATCACCCACACGTACATGCGATGCTCCATTCCTCAATCCAATAAGTGCGCCACCAAGTATTATATTTTGTCTCTTTTCTAATTATGTACAGTTTGCACGAAAGGTGACGGATCTAGGAATTCGTAGTCAAAAATTTTTGGAGGAGCGGACGCCTTGTATCCGCCACTTTATATACCGACCACCGATTTTGATAATTCATAAGAAAGCAACTGCGCGGTTGTAGAGTAATAACTTATTCATGTGATAGATCGGTCATTTGTGGAAATGCTTAAAAAATGATCAAAACTTTACAGTAAAAAGTATACTTCAATTAAAATGCACACAAATTTAATTAAGGACTAAATTTTGATATTTTCGGTATATATATGTATATATGACAAAGCCAAGCACTTACAACCAAACCAAGCATCTGGCGTGCAACCCATATTTTCTGAAACTCAAGTCGCTAAAGAAACATGGCAGGCATTGATGCAGCCTCCGGCTACGACCGCATGAAGGAGCTCAAGGAGTTCGATGAGTCCAAGATTGGCGTGAAGGGCCTCTCTGATTCCGGCATCACTTCCATCCCTCGGTTCTTTGTCCACCCTCCTGAAGCTCTCTTCGACCTCAAATCTTCTTCCACATGCGCTAGCATCCCCGTCATCGACCTCTCCGGTGTAAACTCCGCCGCTCACCGCTGCAAAATCGTCGAACAAGTGAAAGAGGCAGCCACAACATGGGGCTTCTTCCAGGTGATCAACCATGGCGCTGCCGTGCCAGCAATGGAGGAGACCATCAACGCCATCAAAGCTTTTCACGAACAACCCCATGAGGTGAAATGAGAAGCAGGGGGTGATGTACGCGAGCAACAACGACTTGTACAGAGCCAACGCAGCTGCGTGGCACGACTATTTGCAGGTATGTATGGCTCCAACGCCACCGAAAGTGGGGGATATACCGGAGGTTTGTAGGAAGGAGGCGGTAGCATGGACTAAGCGTGCAACCGAGGTGACACAGACTTTGATGGAGTTGCTGTCTCAAGGGTTGGGGTTGGAGGCTAGGAAGTTGAAGGAATTGAAGTTTGCGGATGAGAGGCTCTTTGTGGGTATTTGTTATCCGTACTGTCCTCAGCCAGATCTGACGGTGGGGATTACACCGCATACTGATCCGGGTGTGGTGACGGTTCTGATGCAGAACCACGTGCCTGGGTTGCAAGTGAAGCATGGGGAAGAGTGGGTGAACGTTGATCCTGTGCATGGAGGTTTGATTATTAACGTTGGAGACTTTCTTCAGGTAAAACGCACTAAACTATGTATTCTATATTTGTCAATTAGTTGTCGACTCTTAAATTCCATTTTGATTTAATTATTTGTAGATAATCTCTAATGGAGAGTACAAAAGTGTACAGCACCGTGTGCTAGCTAATTCTTATAAAGAAGCGCGAATCTCAGTCGTCATATTTTTCAACGTAAACAAAGAAAATGATGATTGCTGCTATGGACCTTTGCCAGAGTTGTTGTCACCGGAAAAGCCAGCTATCTATCGGAACTTCACCGTGAAGGAATATGATGAGAATTTTTGTAGTAAAGGGTTGGATAGTAAGAGTATGATTGAGAAAGTTAAAATGCAAAACTAGCACTAAAATGCAAAAATAGCACATATATATATATATATATATATATATATATATGTGTTTCATATATATATACCATGGCATTTTGTATAATAAAAGGGATCCCTCGATCCCTATTTAATTAATCAGCATTGCTATCATGCTTATTAGTATATTGATCTTATGGAAGCACCCTATATCATCTGCATGTGGTGGCTTCTTCTTCTCTCTGTGTTCAAGTGGTGGGTCGTCGGTCAGGAGTAGAATCTATTTAGTAAATTAGATTTTATATTTACTATTTATAATTAAGTGGTGATTCAGCTCGGCTGCTCAATACTACATACACTTTCACTCTCCTACTTCTTGATATCGCTTTTAAAATTATTATTCAATAAAAAATCAATAATCTCTCATCTTAAACTCATTGATAATTTGAATCAACTATTCAATTAAAATATTCTAATATAATAGATCATATACGTGACATTGACAGATGGACAAACTTTGAATACATAGAACAATTAATGATCAAGTATGTGGCAACATTGTTTGGGCCAATGCAGTATCAAAGGACATGATCGACTGAGAATCACTAGATCCAGTCATATACCGGAGGTGTTGGTCCGGATCCGCCACAATCCTCCCGGGCAAGAAGCCCATTATTCTCTACACTGGAATTGACACCCAAAATCGTCAAGTCCGAAACTACGCTGTCCCGGCAAACCACTCCGACCCCTATCTCCGCGAATGGATTTATCCTACACTTGTACGCATTTGACAATGGAACAGATATTGTCACCATAGAGAGTCTCAATGCACGGAGTATGAAAAATGCACAACTAAGGTGAGGGGAGAGATTTGATTAAAAAAAAGTGAGGGGAGAGAAGAGCAAGAATTTAGATTATGGAATAAGAATAATTACTCGTTATTAGAATATATTATTTCTTTTGTTAGAATATTTTATTTTTTCCTTATTTAATTTATAATGTGTTTATTTCTTTCCTTAAGCATTAACATGCCAATGATTAGGGATCAATAAACACTACATGAGAGATAATAGAGAAAGACGAGAGAAAAAAAGAAAGAAAGAGAAAATAGAGAAAGACTTGAGAGAAAAAAGAGTAGAGATTACTGTTGCTTTATTTTTGTTTAATTTCCTCCAATATTTTATTTTCGTAAAAGTTTATTTGAATGATCAACATACGATAACATTTTTTTTTTGGCGTGTTATTATGACAATATTCATGCTATTATGCATGTAACGTGCTACTCATACAAATTTGGCGGATGCTGAATTTTCCTTACTTTATTCATGTTTAATTATAACCCTAGAGTATCACTTGGTGACAAATCAAATCACAACATTTTCATTCCTTTTTTTATTCTCTTGGGTGAATGGTGACCCATAACTGTATTAATATTTTGTAGTTGATAAATGGATTATATATATATATTGGAAGAAATGCAAAATTGGTATTTGCCTGAATTGCAAATCACTTAACGTCGTATAAAAAATAAAAAAATAATTTATAGATCCATTTAGTTGGCCAAAATTACAAATTACTTCATGTAGTATAAAAAATAGTGTTAAATACTTCTTCAATATCTATGGTTTGGGTTCCTAAGGGGTAGTTCAATCAGTTGAGGACTACGCCTCATGAAACGGATGTCACTAGTTCGAATCTCACATCCCCAATACCTATGGTTTACACCAGAATCAAATAACCACCTGAGTTTTAAAAAGTGTCACATTAATTTTTTTGACGAAAGGCAACACGTGGGTGACATGCCATATTAAAATAATAATATTTTTTTTTTTAAAAAAAAGGAATCCTTGGTTCAGTTTTAGGAACAATCTCGATTGAACACCCAAACCTAAACTCCCATCTTCTTCCGCCCTACGGCCATACGGCCCATACCCATCTTCCCGAACACCCATCTTCTTCGTCCCTCTTCCAGGCCCGCGCCGTCCCTTGTAAAAGATGAAGGATATATGATTGCATCAAATCATATATTTTAATTCGTATATTTTAATCATAAACACCTCTCAATAAATGATTGCATCAAATCAGTCTCTTGTAAAAGATGGAAAATATATAAATTTGAAATTTAATTCGTATAATTGCTGCATTCTTCTGCACTTTTAAGTAGTTCTGTTATTGTTTATACATTAATGTCATGTCTTAAAGGAAAAGAGGCCAAGAGATGGCATCTGAATGGAATTAGTTTTCGGAGCTACTGCATGACAACGAACTTAAACCTTGATTTTGGAAATAGCAATGCAAAATATATTTACAATAAATCCTCAAACTGTAAGGAAGAGGGAGGAAGAAGATGGGTGTTCGAGAAGATGGGTATGGCCGTAGGGGGGAAGATCGAAGATGAGAGTTTAGGTTAGGGAGTTCGAGATTGTTGTTAAAATTGAACAAAGGATTCATTTTTCTAAAAAAAATAATATTATTTTAATATGACATGGCACCCATGTGGCACCTTCAAACCACAAGTACCACGCTACGTAGCCTACGTGTAAGTATGACGTGACACTCCTTAAAAAAATTAAGGGAATTTTAACAGAAGTATTAAGTGAGGTTTTTTGCTTATTATAAGTATGACACTTTTTAAAACCCAGGTAGCTATTTGATTCCGGTGCAAATAACAGGTACTAAAAATGTATGTAACCCTACAAAATAATTGATAATTAATCTTCAGGTAGGCAGGGCCGGCTCAATGTTTTTGGAGGCCTTAGGCGAAATTTTGATGTTAAACCTTATTTTTTTAAATATTTAAATATTAATTAAATAATATTTATTTTAATAATATTATTATATTTTTATAATATTATTATTATTTTTATTCTCATTGTTGTCTCATGACTTTTAAGTTTAATTTTTATCTAGTTGCCCAAAAAAATTGATGTAACATATTTGTTTTTTTGGATTAATTAGTCCTATTTTACAATGAGCTTATTTTACATTATGGTCTTATTTTAGACGCCTTAAATTTTTATGGAAAAAATTTTTGGGCTTTATTTAAAAAAAAAAAAATTAGGCCTTAAGTTAAAATTAAATTAAAAATTTTTTTAGGCCTTATTAAAATTTTTTTTGGGCCTTATTAAGAAAAATTTTGTACCTAACTAACTCGAGGCCTTAGGCGACCGCCTCAGTGGCCTAGCCATTGAGCCGGCCCTACAGGTAGGTCAAAATAACAGTATACTCCCTAAAATCAATTTCCGTCAAGTAACTTAACAAAATCAGTTACTTTGTCACGTCATACTACTACAATAAATTAACATAATCTCTTCTATCCTTGAAATTTTACACGGTACTTAACCCTCTGTGCGTAATCCTCACTCATTTCCATATTCCTCGCCACGATTTGGGAATTAAAATTTTGAGATAGAAGATATTATGTTTTTTTTGAAATGGGATTCCAAATTCTCATTACTTAAAGAAACCATGCACGAAAGCTACAAACTCCCATTAAACCGAGGGAAAACAATCCTGCCACAAAAAATCCTCATCACCAGTTAATGCCAAATGAGCAAGCCGATGTGCTTGTTCATTCGCCGTTCTTCTGACATGCTGAATTTTCCACCCCCGTAGCCTACTTAACATCCCCTTGGCGTCTGCTATTAAGTGCCCGAACCTATGCCAGCTATCCTCTTCTCTTCGCAGCGCCTGAATAATCTCCAGCGAGTCCCCCTCGAAAATGACCTTGTTGAGTTGCAAATGGCAGCAAAGTTCCACGGATGCCCAAGCTCCCATAGCTTCACCTGTAGCTGCAGGATCAGTAATATGGGGCCCGACTATACACTTCATAGCTACCGTTCTTCCCTCATGATCACGAATGATTATTCCCACCCCCAGTTTTTCCTCTTCGTGTCAATAGCCGCATCCCAATTGCATTTGAGACTCCCCGCAGGCAGCCTGTTCCACGTAGTGTCAGTTTGCACCGGTGGAGGTACGACCCTCTGCTAAGCCGCAACTCAGCAGTATGGAATGCCTCCATTTGATCAATGGCAGTGCGGATGACTACTGAGGGTGGCAGAAGATCATCTCCGAAGACCACCTTATTTCTTCTCATCCACAGCTACCTAGCTACACAAGCTACAAGCTCTATTTCCATCTGCTTTAAGCCTTTAGATAAACATATTGATCAAAATCTTCCTCTCTTTCTCTCTTCTTCCTCTCTCTGTGAATGTTTCAATTGTTGTTGCAGATTGATCATTCTGTTGTGGAAAGTTTTGGAGCAAAAGGGAAAACATGCATCACATCCAGGGTTTATCCTACACTTGCAGTCTTCAATGATGCTCACTTGTACGCATTTAACAATGGAACAGAGACTGTCACCATAGAGAGTCTCAATGCATGGAGCATGAAAAATGCTCAACTGAAGTGAGAGGAGAAAAGAACAAAAATTTAGATTATAGAATAAGAATCATTACTAGTTGTTAGAATATAATATTTCTTTTTGTTAGAATATTTAATATTTCGCTTATTTAATTTATAATGTAGGGTTTATTTGAGCATGCCAAAGGTTGTGGAGGATGTTGTTTACATATGTTTTTTTATTTTTAGAAAATTATTCTGAACTCTATTTGCCAATTTATCGGCAAGCTCATTCTCATTTCAAAGGGTTTCACATGTGGGTTTTGTAGTAAGATCTATTTAGTTCTACCTCTTATCTTAATCATTCCAACATTGTTTGGTTGGTAAAACTCTACATAATTAGAAAAGAAAAGAAAAATATCAGCAATTTTACATTAGTTTCCAACTTTTTTATGAGAAGTTGGGGGCCATATGACTCTGATGGATCCGGAAAGACCCGTCATTCGTACGCCACTGGACTGTGCCTTCTTTAGGGAATTAGGACCTGCAAGCGAGGAAGATGGGTCATCAGTAAGCCGCGATCCTTTAACAGTTGGCCCTTCAACACTCAAGTTAGGTTTTTTTGAGTTATGGAGGAGGAATTGAGACAGTGGGTTTAGAGATCAAGCCTTTTTGAGTGTAGAGAATAAATTGGTTATTTGAGTGAGAGGGAAAGGGGACCTTATAGGTCCTCTTGGGCCTCTCTCGGGTCATAGTGGTTGGAGACCCTGTTGGAGCAGGCTCTTCCAGTACATAGTAGTGTGGCTTTAAATTAGACTATCGGGTCACTCTTAGGCCTTTGCAGTTAAGCAGCATTTGGTGTTATATTCGGCTTTATCAATTCACACCCTTTTTTTTTTTTTTTTTTTTTATGAGTGTCAATTCACACCCTTAATTAGATACTACTTCTTTCTTTTTCTTTTTTAATTAGATAGTGCTTTTAATTTGAAACAACCACCACCAAAAACTGTTAATTACAAGTATCGCCTAATGAGATCTAATTACAAATATCTAGATATTTACCGTAATTCCCGGCCCAACTTCTATGGCCCTCATCGGTCATCATTCCATCACCCACACGTACATGCGATGCTCCATTCCTCAATCCAATAAGTGCACCAAGCAGAGAGGGAGGGAGGGGGGACCCGCTGGGGCCATGGTCCCCCCACTTCCTCAAAAAAAATATTTTAAGGAGAAAAAAAAAAAAAAAAAAAATTATGATGGGTTTTTATAACTAATACCATTGAGAAATCTCTAGTTTTTCTTTGAGTTTTTGTTCCACCCATTGAATTTCAAGTTTGAAATCATAATGATTTAGAGAATTTTTTATTAGGTCCGAATTTGGGAGAATTTTAGTAAGAAGCTAAATTCCTAAAATTAACTATGGGCTATTGTGTGTAGTAGATTTTTATGCATGATTTAAGATCCGGGTTGTTAGTTAATGGGTTTAAAGCTTTAATTTCACTATTGTTTATAGTATGGACATAAACCCTAATTTGTATAGTATGAATTAAATTAAGGCTTTTGGTATGTGAACACTAGGATTGCTAATTAGATGTGTTAATTACATTTAAAACATTAATTAGCCCTAGACTTTCATGAGTTCAATGGAAATTGATGCCTATGGGGTTTAGGGTTCAATAAGTCATATTATAATCATATTGATTATTGTATGTGAATATGAGTATTATAAATTTGGGGTAAGTTGCTAGATCAATGGAATAGGAAGAAAATAATAATTATAAGGTTAAAGTCTAATGTTTAACTTAGAGTCCATGTGATGATTATGTTATTCATGTGAGTTTGTTCATTGTTAACCTACACATATTTTTTCTTTATTTTCTAAAGACTCAAAATGATCATGTAAATTTATTTGTAGATGATGAGAAAGTCAAATACAATACTTGACTATTTCAAAAGAAAAAATGCACAAAATTTATTAAAGTTTGATCCTGGATTGTGTGTCACTTATGAGAATATCATATTAATCAACAAGGTGCAAAATAACTCAACGCAGGTCACACTCTTTGAGGTTAGTACTCTAAGCTCAATTCATAATCTAAGTGGTCTTGTAATTTGGATATTAAGGTTATTAAATATTGAGAATATTGTTTGTTATAATTTAAACATTTAATTGGAGAGTATGACACAATTCTAAGCTCAATTTCTAACTCATTGTATTTAAGTACCGGTGATTAGAAAAAGAAGAAAAAAAAAAAAAAAAAAACTACTAGTTTCATTACACGCTGCAAAAAAAAGATAACCGAAAAAAAAAATAAAAAATTTGCTCCTCTCCCATAAAACTTCGTGACTCTGGCACCAAGTATTCTATTTTGTCTTGTATCCGCCACTTTATATACCGACCACCGATTTTGATAATTCATAAGAAAACAACCGCGCGGTTGTAGAGTAATAAATTATTCATGTGATAGATCGGTCATTTGCGGAAATGCTTAAAAAATGATCAAAACTTTACAGTAAAAAGTATACTTCAATTAAAATGCACACAAATTTAATTAAGGACTAAATTTTGATATTTTCGGTATATATATGTATATATGACAAAGCCAAGCACTTACAACCAAACCAAGCATCTGGCGTGCAACCCATATTTTCTGAAACTCAAGTCGCTAAAGAAACATGGCAGGCATTGATGCAGCCTCCGGCTACGACCGCATGAAGGAGCTCAAGGAGTTCGATGAGTCCAAGATTGGCGTGAAGGGCCTCTCCGATTCCGGCATCACTTCCATCCCTCGGTTCTTTGTCCATCCTCCTGAAGCTCTCTCTGACCTCAAATCTTCTTCCACATGCGCTAGTATCCCCGTCATCGACCTCTCCGGCGTAAACTCCGCCGCTCACCGCCGCAAAATCGTCGAACAAGTGAAAGAGGCAGCCACAACATGGGGCTTCTTCCAGGTGATCAACCATGGCGCTCCCGTGCCAGAACTGGAGGGGACCATCAACGCCATCAAAGCATTTCACGAGCAACCCCACGAGGTGAAAAGCAAGTACTACAAGAGAGATGAGGGGCAGGGCGTGATGTACGCGAGCAACAACGACTTGTACCGAGCCAACGCGGCTGCGTGGCACGACTCATTGCAGGCGTGGACGGCTCCAACGCCACCGAAAGCGGAGGATATACCGGAGGTTTGTAGGAAGGAGATGGTAGCATGGGATAAGCTTGCAACCGAGGTGGCAGAGACTGTGATGGAGTTGCTGTCACAAGGGTTGGGGTTGGAGGCTGGGAAGTTGAAGGAGTTAAAGTGCTCCAATTCAAGGGCTTTTGTGGGTCATTGTTATCCGTACTGTCCTCAGCCAGATCTGACGGTGGGGATTACATCGCATACTGATCCGGGCGTGGTGACGGTTCTGCTGCAGAACCACGTGCCTGGCTTGCAAGTGAAGCATGGGGATGAGTGGGTGAACGTAAATCCTGTGCCTGGAGGTTTGATTATTAATGTTGGAGACTTTCTTCAGGTAAAGTTATACTATATAGTCTGCCATCCTAAAATTTTGTCAAGTTGTTTAATTGGATTTTGTTTTATCTTTCTTATTTGTAGATACTCTCAAATGGAGAGTACAAAAGTGTACAACATCGTGTGTTAGCTAATTCCTATAGAGAAGCACGAATCTCTATTGTCATGTTTTTCAACGTAGAAAAAGGGAAAGATTGCTATTATGGACCTCTGTCGGAGTTGTTGTCACCGGAAAAGCCAGCTATCTATGGGAAATTCACCATGCAGGAATATTTAGAGAATTTTTATTGCAAAGGATTGGATAGTAAGAGTATGATCGAGAAAATTACAATACAAAATTAGCATATATATATCATGGCATTTTGTATAATAAAAGGGATGGCCTCCATCGATCCCTATTTAATTAATCAGCATTGTTAATAATCATGCTTATTAGTATATGGAACTAATGAAAGCACCCTATGGGCCTATGGGATGTGTTTTTATTTACTTGTTTATTTTTAATTTGTTATAAGGAATTGGCCGCCATGATATATAGTGTAATGCTACCGACACCCTTCGGCTATGAGCCTTGTCACGAGTTGTCTCTTCTTGATCGATTGTGGGCTTGTGGGTATTGAGCATGAGAATATCAATTAACTATTCAAGTAAAATATTCAAATATCATTCATCAGACCCAAAAGAGAGAGAATATATACGTAATATTAATTGATCAATGCGCATTTTTCTTTTTCTTTCATCTTTACTCTTTTGGAGATGCCAAAAAAAAAAAAAAAATTATGTCAAGGATTTTAAATACGAAATTCATCATTTTCTATAAATTTAATTTTTTTTGAAATAATTTGTAATTTAACATAGTATTAAAGATGTGGATGAGTTCTCCTTAATTATGGTTATCTTCTTCTATTCAGCTTTAGTGTCGCTTTCTTTTGGATTACTCTTTTTTCTTTGATATTGCATAGATATAGAAAATGGATTTGGTCCCACATTGACCAACTAGCGGGGTATAGATGTGTTTATATGCTTTCCAGGTCATTTGTTAAATGACAATTACTTGACAATTAATTAAATAAATCAAACTTATCAATCATAATCCTTCAATTTAAGCCCACACAATTTCATGTCATACGGATGACATGTCTTGATTTCCCTGCCTGCTGTATTCTGTTAGCATATATAGACAATCATTTTGGACAAAATTGTAGTCACATCAATGAGTTTGTAGCTCTTTTTTCAGAGTGCATGGGGTGTTTCATTTGCATTCGGGCATGTTTTAGATGGCTGTTTAAGGAATTGAGAAAATTTCTCTACTTTTTTTTTTTTTTTTTTTTTTTTTTCTATAAATCAAGTAAATAGATGAGAAAAAGGAGGCTTTGGTTCATAAATTTTGAATTATGAGCGAAACGGATCTCAGTAGTTGTAGCTAGGAAGAGGCATAATTCTGATCACCAATCACCATCCAAAAACCTGTGGGGTAGACAAACAGTAAATGACTCTGTGTGAGAGATTTTTTGTGTGTGTGTCTATATATTCTGTGCGACAGATTGATATAGACATAAAGCTACGGCCTTTAATTCTTTTGTAGATGAAAGCTCACCTAATATCTAGTAAGTGGTCCTCAACCCATCCAGTGACCAACCTTTTTATAATGCTAGCAACCAATTAGATGTGAATTTAATATAAAATTGATAAAATAAAATTAAAAAATTTGATCCGTTTAATTATACGTTATTGTTGACTTATATATTTTTATACCTACAAATCAACACTATCGAACTCGACACGAATTCAATAGATCAATTATTAAATTTGTGGACTCATATGGATCTCACACAAATTTAATGGTGAATTCATCAATTCCCTATGAAAATGGTTAAAAGACTGTCAAAAAATGAATCAATTCTGTCATTTCTCTTTAATTATACGTCAACTCCGCCACTCACCGCCGCAAAATTGTTGAACAAGTGAAAGAGGCGGCCGCAACATGGGGCTTCTTCCAGGTGATCAACCATGGCGCTCCTGTGCCAGCAATGGAGGAGACCATCAACAGTACCCATCAAAGCTTTTCACGAGCAACCCCATGAGGTGAAAAGCAAGTACTACAAGCGAAATGAGAGGCAGGGGGTGATGTACGCTAGCAACAACGACTTGTACAGAGCCAACGCAGCTGCGTGGCACGACTATTTGCAGATATGTATGGCCCCATCGCCACCAAAAGTGGAGGATATACCAGAGGTTTGTAGGAAGGAGGCGGTAGCATGGGCTAAGCGTGCAACGATGGAGTTGCTGTCTCAAGGGTTGGGGTTGGAGGCTGGGAAGTTGAAGGAGTTGAAGTTTGCGGATGAGAGGCTCTTTGTGGGTATTTGTTATCTGTACTGTCCTCAGCCAGATCTGACGGTGGGGATTACACCGCATATTGATCCGGGTGTGGTGACGGTTCTGATGCAGAACCACGTGCCTGGGTTGCAAGTGAAGCATGGGGACGAGTGGGTGAACGTTGATCCTGTGCATGGAGGTTTGATTATTAACATTGGAGACTTTCTTCAGGTAAAACGCACTAAACCATTAACTATGTATTCTATGTTTGTCAATTAGTTGTCTACTCTTAATTCGATTTTGATATTATTATTTGTAAATAATTTCTAATGGAAAGTATAAAAATGTACAGTACTGTGTGCTGGCTAGCTAATTCCTATAAAGAAGCACGAATCTCAGTCGTTATGTTTTTTAACATAAACAAAGAGAATGATGATTGTTGCTATGGACCTTTGCCGGAGTAATTGTCACCGGAAAAGTCAGCTATCTATCAAAACTTCACCGTGAAATAATATGATGAGAATTTTTATAGCAAAGGATTGGATAGTAAGAATATGATCGAGAAAGTTAAAATGGAAAACTAGCACATATATGTGTGTTTCATATATATATATATATATATATATATATATAGATACCATGGCATTTTGTATAATAAAAGGGATCCCTCGATCCCTACTTAATTAATAAGCATTATTATCATGCTTATTAGTATATTGAACTTATGGAATCACCCTCTGGGCTATCTTTTTATCTTTTTATTTATTTATTTTTAATTTGTTATAAAAAAAATAATTGGCTACCGACACCCTATGAGCCTTATCACATGCAAGTTCTTTTCTTGATTGTGGCTTTGTGGGTAGTTGAGCCTGAAAATTTAAATCCTCACTAGTCACTAATCAGAATATTAATCAAATATCACTCATCAAACCCAAAAGATCGAGAGAATACCTCACATTATCAGTGGCCATTTTTCTTTTCCTTTTATCTTTCTTTCTTTTGGTGGGACCTAAAGGTACAATTATATATATATATATATATATATATATATATATATATAGAGAGAGAGAGAGAGAGAGAGATTGATCTGATAGCTTCACGGAGAAGTTTGAGTGAAGGAAGAGTGTCAAGTATGGAGTTTTTGTGTCTTTAAGAGGTAGTTCAATCGGCTGTGGACCACGCTTAATAAATTAAAGGCCAATAATTTAAATTTTTCCTCTCCCTTTTATTATATGGATATGTCAAAAAATAAAATAAATAAAAGAGAGTAAGGGGTTCTTGTAATTCAGCAAGTATCATAAAGTTTGTTTGAGGGTTGCGCTTAATTGCTAGGTGTAGAAAATTTCAGAGAATTTGATTGATATTTGATCGAGCGATTTGAGATCGAGTTCGATCGATTGAAAATGCAATCTTTGTTTGATCGAGCAAACTTGCAATAAGGGCAATTTTGTACTTTTCTTATTTTTTTTATTTGTGAAGTTGCGACTTTACTTCTATCTAAACTCGATCAATTAGGATGGTCAAACCGACTATAAATTTATATATTTCAATTTTATCAATAAAGAACACTCCAAAATGATATTTTTCTTTCAGTTTTCCTCCAATTTTTGGAGTTTTTCATGTGCTTGCAAATTTAGCTTATCACTCGGCCAAGCTCTTGCATCATAAATATACAAGCTAGCTAATTATTTAATTCTTAATTAAGAGGTTTATTTATATCTTATATAGAAGTGGATGGGTTACTGCATGCCACGTACTGCATACGTTAATCCAATCATCATTGCTTGTCGGCCAACACCTTTAGAAACCACAAATGGGCAAATTAGTGGACCTGTGGCATGGGGAGCCCAGGAGGAGGTGGAGTTGTACGCACGTGTTATCCCCACAGAAGTTAGTGATGTATATGTGGGCATTTGGAGGTCAGCACAATTATTGTTTTAGTGGAATACATGCATTTCACCTATATTTCATGTGAACTTTGAAGAAGTGGCCTAACTTAAAGAGCAAGAGATAAAATGAGAGACATGGATCAATTCATGAATAACTTGGTACGTACGTGCATGTCCCACGTTGCTGATTTCTCTGTTTGTTGTTTTCTGTTAGCATATGGTCTATAGACAATGCACGTTTATGATTTTGTTGGACATTATTGTAGTCACATAAATGAGTTTGTAACTCTATTTTCAATTTTTCGGAGTGGGTCCTTCATTTGCAGGCAGACGTGTTTTAGTTGCCTGTTTAAGGAACGCCGATTTCCCCAAAAATCAGTGAGAGCTAGAGACAAAAACAGTCCTTGTGTGAGAGAGACATAGTTAATGGCTATGGCCTTGTCCAGTTGTCCTAGAGGCTAGAGTGGGGGGTGAGGTAGACACTGTATAGTACTTATCTGATCAGTATTCAATTCAGTGGTCCGAGAGGGGTATTGATGACATTACCATTGTATTTATATTAGTTGACTATTCGGAATTTCTGCTTCCCTCACCCCAATTCATGAACTCTAATTTGGGCCGGATCTATTACCAACTCTACGTAAAATTGGTAAGTTATAACTGAAAATTTTTACAAGTTTAATTAAATGTAATGGTTAATTCATATAATTTTATACTTATATTTCAATACGGAACGATCTCTAAAACCCGAAAATCACCATGCTAGCACCCTTTTATTTTCTTCTTATTAAGTGCATAATATTAATGCACCTTTTTAAAGTAACGTGGAATGTTACTTCATTTATTTTGTTCCTGAGCATTATTAATTATTATATTGATCAAATTTGACTCATCAAAATAATTATAAATAATTTTTTTTTCTATTTTAATTATCAATTTTTTTAATGCACCCCTAGCAACCTCACCATTTTACTTATTAATTTTTATTATTTAATATAAATATTACTTTTTAAATATATATATTTTAACTTTTTTCAAAGAATAAGGAGGGAGAGAGAAAAGTAACATTAGTTTTTAGGGTTAAGTACTAAATATCGCTAGGGTTTTATTGCTTTATTTTTTTTTTCTTCTTAGGGTTTGATTTTTATCACGAGAGGTCCCTGTAGTTTTAATAATAGACCAAACTAGTCATTTTGTCAGTTGACCGTTAATTGACTTAACGGAAATCCACGTGAACCAATCAAATATTGACATGTGGCACTTACTTAAATTGATAGATAGACAAACTTTGAATAATTATCAAGTTTGAATTCATATATTCTTTGACATTTATCTAATATAATTCGATATTTGAAAAGCTATTAATTAATTGTTTACTGTAACAACTCACCAATTGGCCTGGCTTCTTCTTTTTTTTTTCTTTTTTTTTTTTTCTTTTTTTGGTGTTTAAATTGGCAAAATAATGAACCAACAACAGATCCAACTGGTGAGTCTTGGCAACTTTCTTCCTCTTTTTATTTTTTATTATTATTTTTTTGGACAAAGTTTTCCTCTAAATTGGGTTGGAGGAATTTCCTTCAACCTACTCTATAAAAGTGATATGTGTCTCTTTTTTTAATAACATGTGCATCTCACATGTTCATGGGACACATGTCACTTTTATAAAGTAGGTTAAAGGAAATTTCTCTAACCCAGTTTGGAGGAAAACTTTGTCCATTTTTTTTTTTATCTCTAACTTAATTGCTGCTTTAATATGTGTGTTTAATTAAGGACCCATGCAATTCAATGGAATTTACCATCTATTCTACCAATACAATCCAAAAGGTGCAGTATGGGGCAACATTGTTTGGGCCCATGCAGTATCAAAGGACATGATCAACTGGGAATCACTAGATCCAGCCATATACCCGACCAAGCCATTTGATATAAACGGGTGTTGGTCCGGATCTGCCACGGGCAAGAAGCCCGTTATCCTCTACACTGGAATTGACACACAAAATGGTCAAGTTCAAAACTACGCCGTCCCGGCAAACCACTCCGACCCCTATCTCCGCGAATGGGTGAAGCCCGATGACAACCCCATTGTGGCTCCCGGTGAGGTGATGAATGCGAGTGCCTACTGTGCCTTCCGTACAACCGCTTGGAAGGGCAAAGATGGGCACTGGAGGATTGTTGTGGGTAGCAAAAGGAAGCATAGAGGCATGGCGGTTTTGTATAGGAGCAGGGATTTTGTGCATTGGATTCAGGCTCACCGCCCTCTGCATTCGTCGGCTAAAACAGTTATGTGGGAATGCCCAGATTTTTTTCCAGTTTCGTTGCATGAAAAAACGGGGCTGGATACACTTCGCTGGTTGGGGCAAATTTAAAGCACGTAATGAAGGTGAGCCTTGATGTTACAAGGTTTGAGTATTATACAATCGGAACATATAATCCCAAAAAAGACAGGTATATTCCCGATAATACATCGGAGGATGGTTGGGGTGGGTTGAGATATGACTATGGAAACTATTATGCCTCCAAGTCATTCTTTGATGATGCGACGAATCGGAGGATTTTGATGGGTTGGTCCAATGAGTCCGACACACCTAAAAATGACAAAGATAAGGGATGGGCTGGAATTCAGGTGAAATTAGTGTTGGGTTTTGCTCACTTATCATCTATCTCCATTGCTTTGAATTCTGATATATATTTACTTACATAAACGAATTTTTTTACTTTTTTTCTTTAATTGTTTTAGACTATTCCGAGGATGTTGTGGCTTGACAGTAACAGGAAACAATTGGTACAATGGCCTATTGAGGAGTTAGAAACTCTGAGAGGGGACGAAGTTGAAATAAGCAATCAACAAATCAAAAAAGGAGAGTATTTTGAAGGTACAGGAATAACTGCTGCTCAGGTTTCAATATATATTTGAATTTTGCTTTTTTATTGCTTTATTCAACTTCAATATTATTCAATTCTTGTGTTATTTTTTATGATTTTCACAGGCTGATGTTGATGTTACCTTCTTGTTGCCGAGCTTGGACTGTTAAATATATTGAATAATATATTAGAAGCAGAAGAAAGAGAGAGAGAAGACAAAGAAAGCGGAAGCATATAATGGACTACATTGTATTGAGTCTTATATTAATAATGAATACAGAGACCTCTATTTATAGAGAGGCAAGTAACCTAATAGACTAAGGAAAGGTAAATCTAGTAGATTAAGGAAAGGTAAACCTAATAGACTAATAATACCTAAGGAAGTAAATAACAAGTAAATAACCCTAACATAATATTCTTAACATCCCCCTCAAACTCAATATGTAATCTTGAGTTTGGGTAAAAGAAAAGGGAAAGAAAAATGAATTCGCCGAAAAAGTCGCTTGTGCCGAAAGAGTTGCTGGAGTAACGCCATAAAAGTTGGTAAAGACCTATGGATTCTGCCTGAATTGAGCTATGCATTTAAGTTGGAGCTTGGTTCACTTGGTGGTAATTTGACTTGAAAACCATATACTATAATGAAGAGCTCGCCTGGTCGGCTGAGAAAAGTAGGTTCGGTTAAAAGGGGCTTGTTTGGCCCGTAACCCTTAGACTGTCTCGCCTGAGCTAAAGTCTGTCCCAAAAAATTCTAACTAGTAGACAGTCTCGCCTGGTCGGCTGAGATAAGCAGGGCCAGTTGAAAAGGCTAATCATGCCTGAAACCCTTGGACCGTCTTGCCTTGTCGGCTGAACTAAAGTCTGACCCATCTAACTAGTAGACCGTCTTGCCTGGCCGGCTGAGCTAAGTAGGGAGAAAAATGGCCGGTTGAAAAGGCTAATCATGCCTGGAACCCTTGGACCGTTGAAAGGTCTGACCAAAAAAATTCTCACTAGTAATAGATCAATGGCCTAGGAAAGGCTGCAGTGACCGGTGATGGCGGCATTTGACAAGGCATAAGTGGGCCGGTTGAAAGGGCTTCTTTGGCCCGAAAACCCATGGACCTGAGGAAAGATTGGTCTGACCTGAGAGTGCCTACCGCAAGAAGAATGAACCGGATTGAACTGCGCCAAAGAAAAGGCTATGGAATCAAATTGAACAAGCATGAACCAACTTGAACCGCATAAAACAAACGCCTAAATTTGGAGAAGAATCTTGTTTTCTGCCATATAGAGATGTCAAAAGCAAAAATAGACCACAAATTTGAAATCAAGACAAAAAATTGAGTAGAAAACACCTGGTTAAATTTTTCTTTTTTCTTTTTAGTGGTCAAAGTCAAAGTCAACGGTCAACGAAGGAAACGTCAACCCTATCAAGGTGATGACGTGGCAGATCCGCTCACGTGGCCAATGTGCTGACATGGCAAATGCGTTAACATGGAAACCGGGCTGATCCACCTGACATGGCGGCGCGTGGAGGCACTGCAGCGGCGCGTGGACTAAGAGGAAGCACCTTATGGCGGCGCGTGTGGGCGTGTCAAAGTGGCTTTGGCGGATATCTCGACAAATCTGGACTCGTCTGGCCCTGATCTGTCGATTGGCGGTACCGTTGTTGTGATCGGAGCTTTGTAGAGGCCCGTAAAGGAACAAACAAATTCTTAGCCGAGTCTTGCAGGCGTGCCGAAGAACCCTTAGGACGTGCGTGGAGGCGTGTTTACTGACAGACAAAACCTTCTGGTGGTGCATGTGAGCGCTCGGAAGCCTGGACGCTTCAGATCTCTTTGGATCTGTACTTGGCGGCGTTTGAACTGTCGGCGGCGGCAGAAGGGCTGCGGCAATTTTGACACTATGGATAGCAGAAATTTTGAGCGGCGCATGATGTAGGGCGACTAGACTGAAATTTGTCAAATAGAAAACACCATAAAAGACAATTATTAAAGGCCACAGAAAAGTGGCCCTGGTACCATGTGAAATATATTGGATAATATATTAGAAGCGGAAGAAAGAGAGAGAGAAGACAGATAAAGCGAAAGCATATAATGGACTACATTGTATTGAGTCTTATATTAATAATGAATACAGAGACCTCTATTTATAGAGAGGCAAGTAACCTAATAGACTAATAATACCTAAGGAAGTAAATAACAAGTAAATAACCTTAACATAATATTCTTAACATGGACAATGCCGAACAATTTGATCCTAGCTGGTTGAAAAACGCAGAAGATGGGTTCAAATGTTCAAGGTGGGGTTGGGCCGTTTGGGCTGTTGACACTAGCTTCAAAACATCTAGAGGAATACACTCCTGTCTTCTTTAGAGTTTTCAAAGCTGCAAAGAGCATGTAGTTCTCATGTGCTCTGATGCAAGAAGGTTTGTGTAATTGGTTGATCAGCTCTGCTTTGACATAATATATATAGATTTCTTTTTGTTTTTTGCTCTTCTCAGTTCTCACCCTTTTTTGTACAGTTCCTCCTTGAAGAAGAGTGAACTATATATACCATCATTTGCAGGCTTTGTAAACGTAGATTTAGCAGATGGGAGGCTTTCTCTTAGGAGTTTGGTAAGCCCTTAGATAAACATATTGATCAAAATCTTCCTCTCTTTCTCTCTTCTTCCTCTCTCTCTTAATGTTTCAATTGTTGTTGCAGAACATATTGATCAAAATCTTCCTCTCTTCTTCCTATCTCTCTCTGAATGTTTCAATTGTTGTTGCAGATTGATCATTCTGTTGTGGAAAGTTTTGGAGCAAAAGGGAAAACATGCATCACATCCAGGGTTTATCCTACACTTGCAGTCTTCAATGATGCTCACTTGTACGCATTTAACAATGGAACAGAGACTCTCACCATAGAGAGTCTCAATGCATGGAGGCTGGAGCATGAAAAATGCTCAACTGAAGTGAGAGGAGAAAAGAGCAAGAATTTAGATTATGGAATAAGAATCATTACTCGTTGTTAGAATATAATATTTCTTTTTGTTAGAATATTTAATATTTCACTTATTTAATTTATAATGTAGGGTTTATTTGAGCATGCCAAAGGTTGTGGATGTTGTTTACATATGTTTTTTTGTTGAGAAAATTATTCTGAACTCCATTTGCCAATTTATCGGCAAGCTCATTCTCATTTCAAAGGGTTTTCACATGTGGGTTTTGTAGTAAGATCTATTTAGTTCTACCTCTTATCTTAATCATTCTATGAAATATCAACATTGTTTGGTTGCTAAAACTCTACATAATTAGAAAAGGAAAGAAAAGAAAAATATCAGCAATTTTACATTAGTTTCCAACTTTTTTATGAGAAGTTGGGGGCCATATGACTCTGATGGATCCGGAAAGACCCATCATTCGTACGCCTCTGGACTGTGCCTTCTTTAGGAAATTAGGTCCTGCAAGCGAGGAAGATGGGTCTTCAGTAAGCCGCGATCCTTTAACTGTTGGCCCTTCAATACTCAAGTTAGGTTTTTTTAAGTTATGGAGGAGGAATTGAGAGAGTGGGTTTAGAGATCAAGCCCTTTTGAGTGTAGAGAATAAATTGGTTATTTGAGTGAGAAGGAAAGGGGACCTTATAGGTCCTCTTGGGCCTCTCTCGGGTCATCGTGATTGGAGACGCTGTTGGAGCAGGCTCTTCCAGTACACAGTAGTGTGGCTTTAAATTAGACTATCGGGTCACTCTTAGGCCTTAGCAGTTAGCAGCATTAGGTGTTATATTCGGCTTTATCAATTGACACCCTTAATTAGATACTACTTCTGTCTTTTTCTTTTTTAATTAGATACTGCTTTTAATTTGAAACAACAACCACCAAAAACTGTTAATTACAAGTATCGCCTAATGAGATCTAATTACAAATATCTAGATATTTACCGTAATTCCCGGCGCAACTTCTATGGCTATCATCGGTCATCACTCCATCACCCACACGTACATGCGATGCTCCATTCCTCAATCCAATACGTGCACCAAGCAGAGAGGGAGGGAGGGGGGACAGGCTGGGGCCATGGTCCCCCCCCCCCCCCCCTCCGCTTCCTAAAAAAAATATTTTAAGGAGTTAAAAACAAAAAAAAAAAGAAATTTATACTGGTCTTTCCCCAAAATAAATTGATAGGTCCCGGTCTCCCCAACTTTCCTTCACCGGTTGGTTCTTACTTCTTAGGTTAATTCTGGGGTTTTCTTTTGGTTAATTTTTTTATTGTTTGGCTTGGAAATTCGGATAAGAATCTGAAAAGTTGATTTTTTTTTTTTCATAGATTGGCTGTCGGCTTGGAAACTTGGAAATTCCTGTTGCTACTTGAAAATTTGTGTTTTTTGTTGTTATTTTCTTTATGTAGGTATGTAAATCTTGGATCTTTTCTCAGTGAGGATTTCTGATTCTTAATTTGGTATGGCTGTATGAGAATTTTTTATGGATTTTTATAACTAATACCATTGAGAAATCTCTAGTTTCTCTTTGAGTTTTTGTTCCACCCATTGAATTTCAAACTTGAAATTATAATGATTTAGGAAATTTTTGATTAGGTTCAAATTTGGGGAAATTTTAGTAAGAAGCTAAATTCCTAAAATTAACTATGAGCTATTGTACGTGTGTAGTGGATTTCTATGCATGATTTAAGATCCGAGTTGTTAAATTAATGGGTTTAAAGCTTTAATTTCACTATTGTTTGTAGTATGGACATAAATCCTAATTTGTATAGTATGAATTAAATTAGGGCTTTTGGTATGTGAACACTAGGATTGCTAATTGGATGTGTTAATTACATTTAAAGCGTTAATTAACTCTAGACTTTCATGAGTTCAATGGAAATTGATGCCCATGAGGTTTAGGTTCTAATATGTCATATTATAATCATATTGATTATTGTATGTGAATATGAGTATTATAAATTTGGGGTAAGTTGCTAGATCAATGGAATAGGAAGAGAATAATAATTATAGGGTTAAAGTCTAATGTTTAACTTAGAGTCCCATGTGATGATTATGTTATTCATGTGAGTTTGTTCATTGTTAACCTACACATATATTTTTTCTTTATTTTCTAAAGACTCAAAATGATCATGTAAATTTATTTGTAGATGATGAGAAAGTCAAATACAATACTTGACTATTCAAAAGAAAAAATGCACAAAGTTTATTGAAGTTTGATCCTGGATTGTGTGTCACTTATGAGAATATCATGTTAATCAACAAGGTGCAAAATAACTCAACGCAAGTCGCACTCTTTGAGGTTAGTACTCTAAGCTCAATTCCTAATCAAAGTGGTCTTATAATTTGGGTATTATGGTTATTAAATATTGAGAATATTGTTTGTTAGAATTTAAACATTTAATTGGAGAGTATGACACAATTCTAAGCTCCATTTCTCATTGTATTTAAGTACTAGTGATTAGAAAAAGAAGAAAAAAAAAAGAAGGAAAAACTACTAGTTCATTACACACTGCAAAAAAAAAAAAAAAAAAAAAAAAATCCTGATAACCGAAAAATTAAAAAAATAAATAAAAAATAAAAAATTTGCTCCTCTCCCATAATACTTCGTGAGTCTGGCACCAAGTATTCTATTTTGTCTTTTCAAAAAAAAAAAAAAAAAGTATTCTATTTTGTCTTGTATCCGCCACTTAATTTATATACCGACCACCGATTTTGATAATTCATAAGAAAACAACCGCGCGGTTGTAGAGTAATAAATTATTCATGTGATAGATCGGTCATTTGCGGAAATGCTTAAAAAATGATCAAAACTTTACAGTAAAAAGTATACTTCAATTAAAATGCACACAAATTTAATTAAGGACTAAATTTTGATATTTTCGGTATATATATATGTATATATGACAAAGCCAAGCACTTACAACCAAACCAAGCATCTGGCGTGCAACCCATATTTTCTGAAACTCAAGTCGCTAAAGAAACATGGCAGGCATTGATGCAGCCTCCGGCTACGATCGCATGAAGGAGCTCAAGGAGTTCAATGAGTCCAAGATTGGCGTGAAGGGCCTCTCCGATTCCGGCATCACTTCCATCCCTCGGTTCTTTGTCCACCCTCCTGAAGCTCTCTCCGACGTCAAATCTTCTTCCACATGCGCTAGCATCCCCGTCATCGACCTCTACGGCGTAAACTCCGCCGCAAAATCGTCGAACAAGTGAAAGAGGCGGCCACAACATGGGGCTTCTTCCAGGTGATCAACCATGGCGCTCCCGTGCCAGAACTGGAGGAGACCATCAACGCCATCAAAGCATTTCACGAGCAACCCCACGAGGTGAAAAGCAAGTACTACAAGAGAGATGAGGGGCAGGGCGTGATGTACGCGAGCAACAACGACTTGTACCGAGCCAACGCGGCTGCGTGGCACGACTCATTGCAGGCGTGGACAGCTCCAACGCCACCGAAAGCGGAGGATATACCGGAGGTTTGTAGGAAGGAGATGGTAGCATGGGATAAGCTTGCAACCGAGGTGGCAGAGACTGTGATGGAGTTGCTGTCACAAGGGTTGGGTTTGGAGGTGTTGGGAAAATTGATAATTAATTGGCAACCAATTTCCCACCAGCCCTTTATGCGAAAAACAAATTTGGAAAGAAAACACACGAGAACACACACTAATCACACACGTACACAAAGAATTTACGTGGTTCGGCAATATGCCTACATCCACGGGGCGTGATCCAGTCTCCTTCTTTACTATTGAGAAATATTGAGTACAATCCCAAACCCAAGCCCTTTACCCCTTGTACACCCCACTCAACTGTCCCTCTCAAATACCCAGTAAAGAAAAACTCTCTACATTTTGTAAATGCCACAAAATGCTCTCACCAATTTGGATATTCCGTATCCCCACTTAACCAAGGACTGCATGTCTTTTTATAATGGCTTAATCACGAAAAAAAAGAGGAGAAACAATTCTAATCTAATTGCTACTGGAAAAACGAAACCATCATGAATACAAAGTCTTTTCATGATGAAGATAAGCATTGCAACCCACATGTTTATCCACATACGTTTTCTCCAAAAAATCAAATTCCAGTTGTTCTTGGACTCCTTTTAAAACTAACCTTATCCTCTTATAGATAAATATGACTTGAGCCTACCAACTTGAATATTGATATTTTCCAGCAATTATCTTCACACTTGTTGACAATTTGAGCCATTATCAACAATAGGCTTGGAAGTTGAAGGAGTTAAAGTGCTCCGATTCAAGGGCTTTTGTGGGTCATTGTTATCCGTACTGTCCTCAGCCAGATCTGACGGTGGGGATTACATCGCATACTGATCCGGGCGTGGTGACGGTTCTGCTGCAGAACCACGTGCCTGGCTTGCAAGTGAAGCGTGCGGATGAGTGGGTGAACGTAAATCCTGTGCCTGGAGGTTTGATTATTAACGTTGGAGACTTTCTTCAGGTAAAGTTAAACTATAGACTCCTATAGAGAATATATACTAAAATTTTGTCAAGTTGTTTAATTGGATTTTGTTTTATCTTTCTTATTTGTAGATACTCTCAAATGGAGAGTACAAGAGTGTACAACATCGTGTGCTAACTAATTCCTATAAAGAAGCACGAATCTCCATCGTCATGTTTTTCAATGTAGAAAAAGGGAAAGATTGTTATTATGGACCTCTGCCGGAGTTGTTGTCACCGGAAAAGCCAGCTCTCTATGAGAAATTCACTATGCAAGAATATTTAGAGAATTTTTATTGCAAAGGATTGAATAGTAAGAGTATAATCGAGAAAATTACAATACAAAATTAGCATATATATATATATATATATATATATATATATATATATATCATGGCATTTTGTATAATAAAAGGGATGGTCTCCATCGATCACTCTTTAATTAATCAGCATTGTTAATAATCATGCTTATAATTAGTATATGGAACTAATGAAAGCACCCTATATATGGGATGTCTTTTTATTTATTTTTAATTTGTTATAAGAAATTCGCCGCCATGATAGTGTAATAATGCTACCGACCCCCTTTGGCTATGAGCCTTAATTGTCACGAGTTCTCTCTTCTTGATCGATTGTGGGCTTGTGGGTATTGAGCATGAGAATATCAATGAACTATTCAAGTAAAATATTCAAATATCATTCATCAGACCCAAAAGAGAGAGAATGTATACGTAATATTAATTGATCAATGCGCATTTTTCTTTTTCTTTCATCTTTACTCTTTTGGAGATGCCAAAAAAAAAAAAAAATTATGTCAAGGATTTTAAATACTAAATTCATCATTTTTTATAAATTTAATTTTTTTTTTAAATAATTTGTAATTTAACATAGTATTAAAGATATGAATGAGTTCTCCTTAATTATGGTTATCTTCTTCTATTCAGCTTTAGTGTCCTTTCTTTTGGAGTACTCTTTTTTCTTTGATATTGCATAGATTTTTGGTCCCACATTTATCAACTAGTGGGATATAGATGTGTTTATATGCTTTGCAGGTCTTCTGTCAAATGACAATTAATTAAATGAATCAATTAAACTTATCAATCATAAGCCCACACAATTTAATGTCATACGGATAACACGTCTTGATTTCCCTGCCTGCTGTTTTCTGTTAGCATCCACACAATAATTGTAGTCACATCAATGAGTTTGTAGCTCTTAATTTTTTCAGAGTGCATGGGGGTGTTTCATTTGCAATCGGGCATGTTTTAGATGGCTGTTTAAGGAATTGAGAAAATTTCTCTAATTTTTTTTTTTTTTCTTCTATAAATCAAGTAAATAGATGAGAAAAAGGAGGCTTTGGTTCATAAATTTTGAATTATGAGCGAAATGGATCTCAGTAGTTGTAGCTAGGCAGAGGCATAATTCTCATCACCAATCACCATCCAAAAACCTGTGGGGGAGACAAACAGTAATTGACTCTATGTGAGAGATTTTTTTTTAGTTGTGTCTATTCTGTGTGAGAGATTGATATAGACATAAAGCTACGGCCTTTAATCCTTTTGTAGATGAAGCTCACCTAATATCTAATTGGTCCCAGTGACCAACCTTTTTATAATACTAGCAACCAATTAGATGTGATTTTATACCTATAAATCAACACTATCGAACTCGACACGGAAACTAATGCTGATATATTCTTAAAATGTACTCAAATATAAAGACTAAATTTTGATATTTTCCATATATATATATATGACAAAACCAGGCGCTTACAAGTTACAACCAAACCAAGCATTTGACGCATCCCAGATTTTCTGAAACTCAAATCGCTAAAGAAACATGGCAGCCATTGATGCAGCCTCCCGCTACGACCGCAAGAAGGAGATCACGGAGTTCGACGAGTCCAAGATTGGCGTGAAGGGCCTCTCCGATTCCGGCATCACTTCCATACCCCGGTTTTTCGTCCACCCTCCCGAAACCCTTTCCGACCTCAAATCTTGCTCCACATGCGCGAGCATTCCCGTCATCGACCTCTCCGGCGTCAACTCTGCCGCTCACCGCCCCAAAATCGTCGAACAAGTGAAAGAGGCGGCCGCAACATGGGGCTTCTTCCAGGTGATCAACCATGGCGCTCCCGTGCAAGCAATGGAGGAGACCATCAACGGCATCAAAGCTTTTCACGAGCAACCCCACGAGGTGAAAAGCAAGTACTACAAGCGAAGCGAGGGGCAGGAGGTGTTGTACACGAGCAACAACGACTTGTACAGAGCCAACGCAGCTGCGTGGCACGACTATTTGCAGGTATGGATGGCTCCAACGCCACCGAAAGTGGAGGATATACCGGAGGTTTGTAGGAAGGAGGCGGTAGCATGGGCTAAGCGTGCAACCGAGGTGGCAGAGACTTTGATGGAGTTGCTGTCTCAAGGGTTGGGGTTGGAGGCTGGGAAGTTGAAGGAGTTGAAGTTTGCGGATGGGAGGCTCTTTGTGGGTATTTGTTATCCGTACTGTCCTCAGCCAGATCTGACGGTGGGGATTACACCGCATACTGATCCAGGTGTGGTGACGGTTCTGATGCAGAACCACGTGCCTGGGTTGCAAGTGAAGCATGGGGACGAGTGGGTGAACGTTGATCCTGTGCATGGAGGTTTGATTATTAACGTTGGAGACTTTCTTCAGGTAAAACGCACTAAACGATGTATTCTATATTTGTCAATTAGTTGTCTACTCTTAATTCGATTTTGATTTACTTATTTGTAGATAATCTCTAATGGAGAGTACAAAAGTGTACAACATCGTGTGCTGGCTAATTCCTATAAAGAAGCACGAATTTCAGTCGTTATGTTTTTCAACATAAACCAAGGGAATGATAATTGCTGCTATGGACCTTTGCCGGAGTTGTTGTCACCGGAAAAGCCAGCTATCTATCGGAACTTCACCGTAAAGGAATATGGTGAGAATTTTTATAGCAAAGGGTTGGATAGTAAGAGTATGATCGAGAAAGTTAAAATGCAAAACTAGCACATATATGTGTTTCATATATATATATATATATATATATATATATATATATATATCAAGGCGTTTTGTATAATAGATACCATGGCATTTTGTATAATAAAAGGGATCCCTCGATCCCTACTTAATTAATAAGCATTATTATCATGCTTATTAGTATATTGAACTTATGGAAGCACCCTCTGGGCTATCTTTTTATTTATTTATTTATTTTTAATTTGTTATAAAAAATAATTGGCTACCGACACCCTATGAGCCTTATCACATGCAAGTTCTTTTCTTGATTGTGGCTTTGTGGGTAATTGAGCCTGAAAATTTAAATCCTTACTAGTCACTAATCAGAATATCAATCAAATATCATTCAGCAGACCCAAAAGATCGAGAGAATACCTCACATTATCAGTGGCCATTTTTCTTTTCCTTTTATCTTTCTTTCTTTTGGTGGGACCTAAAGGTACAATTATATATATATATATATATATATATATATATATATATATAGATCGATCGGATAGCTTCACCGAGAAGTTTGAGTGAAGGAAGAGTGTTAAGTATGGAGTTTTTGTGTCTTAAGAGGTAATTCAATCGGCTGTGGACCACGCTTAATGAATTAAAGGCCAATAGTTCGAATTTTTCCTCCTCTTTTTTTATTTGGACATGTCAAAAAAATAAATAAATAAAAGAGAGTAAGGGGTTCTTGTAATTCAGCAAGTACCATAAAGTTTGTTTGAGGGTTGCGCTTGATTGCTAGGTGTAGAAAATTTCAGAGAATTTGATTGATATTTGATCGAGCGATTTGAGATCGAATTCGATCAATTGAAAATGCAATCTTTGTTTGACCGAGCAAACTTGAAATAAGGGCAATTTTGTACTTTTTTTATTTTTTTATTTCACTACAAAAAACACATTTTTTGCTGACCCATGGTTACTGACGTGTCGGACGACCTGACACGTCAGTAAATCTTGCTGACGGGGCTTTCCTGACGTGTTTCGGTCGTGAAGAATGTTGGTGTCAGGAAATCGGAATTCCTGACGTGTCGAAATTGACACGTCAGAAATTACTGACGTGCTGAATTTTCACACGTGAGTAAATCTTCTGACGTGTGAAAATTGACACGTCAGGAAATTCCTGACGTGTCAGTTTTTGACACGTCAGGAAATTACTGACGTGTCAAAAACTGACACGTCAGGAATTTCTTGACGTGTCGGTTTTTGACACGTCAGGAAATTACTGACGTGTCAAAAACTGACACGTCAGGAATTTCTTGACGTGTCGGTTTTTGACACGTCAGGAATTTCCTGACGTGTCAAAAACTGACACGTCAGTAATTTGGTTCAAAACGAACCAAATTTGCCGACGTGTCAAAAATTGACACGTCAGTAATTACTGACGTGTCAATTTTTGACACGTCGGCAAATTTGGTTCGTTTTGAACCAGATTTTTTCCCTCCCCCCTATATTTTTTGTGATTTTTTTCAAGACTATACCCGAATTTTGTGTTACGGTTCACCTGATATTCAATCTATCCATCAAAACCATGCAAATAATATACAATTTTTTCATCAAATAACATACATCATATCCATTAACATCAATCACAAACTACCCATCAAAACTAACTTCAACACACCATAATAACACAAATAACATAATATATATACACCAATCACAAATATATATATAAACTAACTTCAACACACCAAAAATGTCACATACTAACATAATATACACAAATACAATTACATCAACTTATACACAACTGTGAATAGCCTCAAATTCTCGACCAGACTAGCGATCATTGACATCCATAGCATCCTCTCGACGATGTCCATTACCTGCAAATGATAAAACAAACAATATTCACCAATAAAACAACCACCAAACAAATAAAATCCACTAACGTTAGATGATAATACAAACAATCATTGAGCCCGAATACAATTATAGAACTTCCATATAGGTTATTAATGTTGGGGGTTCAATGGAAGATATGATAAACACAAAGGGAAAGCGCCCTCCCTAGCATTGAGTGCATTTATATCTATTTATATTTAGAGTTACAAAATTAAGTTTATGAAGAACTGGTCTTGATGATATTGATATGCATGTATTGCTTCGTGCCATGCAGTTATATCCATTTATACGTGCATGAATAACTCTAAATAATTATCTCAACCAGCAAAACTCTAACCCACATCCATCACCAAACCAACCATGATATATAAACCAAATTTAAGCAAGATTTACAACATCATTAATTATTTAGAATGACTACAACATATCCAAATTCTAAATATATATATATAGGGACAGTTATAAAACTAAATTGACTATTAAAAAAAGTCAGTACCTGATCCACTGTCGACCGACGATCGCACCATCGCAAAGGGTGGGGAAGCATTGTCTGGTGGGGTGTGAAACCGGATCATTTCCTCAAGTTGGCGAAAACGGGCGTCAAACCTTGCCTGACGTTCAGCCTCCTGTTCAGCTGCCTGTCGCGCTACCCGGGCATTGTTCTCAGCCATCTGCTCCGCCACTTGCTGGGCTACCCGCGCATTGTTCTCGGCCAACAACGCATCCATCTCTTCCTTGTGCTTCGCCCTCTCCGCGTCAAGCGCTCTATCAAGTGTGTCTTGTGATATCGTGGAATACCTGACGTTTCCTGACCGTGCCTGTGACGGTGTATAGTATGAGTGTATGGTCCCCCGCACAGGCAGAATATTTGGTCCGGCCATCCGAACCCTACCGGCATACTCAGGCTTATTTCCCATTGCCTGGGCGAATGCGTCGTTTGGCGCCCACCTGACCGTTCCTTCTGTGATGCTAGACGATGCTGCAGGGTCGGTGGGTATAAGCTCATTCATCTTTTCCTGAATGTCACATTAATTATTGAGTCAGTGGGTCGCACAACTGTTAATCGCAAATAATTTATCAAATATACAAGCAAAACAACATATGAAAAGTGAATATCATACACATCTCTCCTTCACAATATCATTCGGATATCCACCGCCCTTCTTCGTGTGTGACTTGACATAATTGTGTGCACGAGTGGGTTGATGGCCCAAACGTTCGGCCTGCATTTAAAATAGGTAATTCATTTATTTTTAAATATATCAATACGATATAATGTTAGATATATATAGGATAAATTACACACGTACCTCCTCTTGTGTCAACCTGGCATAGCTCATTGATCCGGTGCAATGTGGTGAATCATTTAATGCTCGCAAGCTCTTCATTTTCGCCGCATACTCCTACACAGTTAACACTTTTAATATGTTAATACCAATACAATTACAATAAATGACAGTACACAACACTAAGAATTTAACTCATGACCTACCCTATTCTCCTGGGTACACCATCTCTCCAATAAGATATCCAGATCGACGGGATTGTACTCGCCTAGCGTCTGTCCCCCCAGTCTTGCCCGTATAGTGTCCGGCGTATCTTCCTCCGTAATGGCACATATTTTTTTGAGCTCGTGCCTCCAAGTCCGCAGCTTGGAGCCCATATCCTTAAATGCTTCATTTTTTACTGCTTCCAAGTTGTACTCGGGTGGAACGAAAAAGTATGCCTGCACAAGTTCAACATTGATAAATTAAAAAATAAAATAAAATATGTGTATATGCATTTACTTACTAAACACACATATATATAGCGTACTTAGAGTGTATATATACATATATACATTACTAGTGTTTAACTTATTATTAAAAAACATACCATCAAGGCGTCCCAAATATCCTCCTTGGTACGGTCCGGTACCTTCGTCCAATCGTCTGGTATTCGGACGAAATTTCCGCTCCTAACTATGTCTCCGGTCATCCGTCTGAACCGCACGGCACTAAATCCAACGGGCTGGCATGATGCATTGTACTCCAAAATGATCCGTTTGCCGGGGGGGACTCCCGGCCGCCTGTGCGAATCAAGAATGGTAAACACCTCAATAACGGTGTTTCCTTCAGAATCAGTACCTAACAAATTAAAAATTAGTTAGGTAAGTTATTTCGAATTCAATACTAGGTAACAAGTAAATTAAAACCAAATCAACAACGACATTAAAGTATATACACTTACTTATGATCCGGACCTGCCGAGGGCGTAACCGAGCGTCGGGAGCAGGGTTGGTGGGCTGCGGGTCATCTGTGGCCTGTACCCCACCTGCCATGTGTTCCTGGGCCTCTGTCTCAGTGTCCTCCAGACCTGCTTTGTAGTTTTTAATAATGTTTAGAATTCTATGAAATTGTAGTTGTAGTTAAATATAATTGATATTGCACCAATATAGTTAGAAACTTTCAATCTTTTGAATCTTTAAAAAAACAGTCGGGCGTACCTGCGCTATGCTGGGTGTAAAGCCGCTCGACATCGCCCTCATAACTCTGTCGTAACTCGCTGTACGGGTACGAATCAACCCGAAACCCGGTTTGGGCCATGCCTGCCCGAGTGTATGAAGCATGGACAGGGGTCTCCCCTTCCATCGTACCTGGAAGAACTGGTCGATATCCTTCCTGTATCCCAAGAAGCTGAGCAACGTCTTGTTGCTCGCTGTCATCAAGTTGGACTGCCGGAGACCCAGGCGACGTAGACTGCCGCACTGCGGACGAGCCCCTGCGTGCTTTCCTCTTCCCCCTTGTACTCATGGTACCCTGTAAAAAACACCACAAACCCAATTAATTTCTTAAACAATGTATGAAATATTTACTACATTAAGTATGCATGAATAATAGTGCTACATGAGATATATATCAGATTTTAGCAAATGCACAGCTTAATTAAGTGTGTTGATGTAATGTGCATGTAGTGAACAACTACCAATCAAAACATAAATATAAAATTAATTATACTACTATACATACGCTTCGGTTGGATCTAAGTCGTGTCTGACGTATTCGATATGATCTTGTAGATCGTGATCAACATTTCTGGGCAAAATAAGAGGCTCACACTCGTGGTAATTGACACATGAATCTTGATGTCCTTCAACCTGACCAACGTCGTATATGTTTCTAGGCTTGGTCCTTACTGCGCAAGCCCAATCTGGGCACCTATCATCTTGTACGTAAAATACCTGGTCAACTTGTGAAGTTAGCACATACGGCTCATCAGAAACCAGGTCTCCCGTGTGGACAAGGTTTTTGAAGTTGACAAGTACTATACCATACTCATCCACCTTGTACCCCTTGTCCCTCGTGTTGTCTGCCCAATCACACCTAAACATAACGTACTTAGTCCTGTCGTAATACTCAACCTCAACTATTTCCGTTAACTTCCCGTAGTACGTGTCGCCATCAAGAGTCGGCACACACACCCCGCTGTTCTGAGTCCTCTTTCCGGCATCAGATGCAATAGTGCGAAACAGCTTGCCGTTAACCACATATCTATTGTATCTGACTGCTGCCTCCCTCGGCCCTCTACAATGCATTACCAATTTGTCACCAAGTTCATTCCTGGATCGCTCGTCCAATTGATCGACCTGTGAATATATTACGTACAATGGAAACGCACGGTTACTAGCTTTAGTTGATTTTAAAAATTGCACGCAAATAACTCCGACAATTGTGATAAGGTAAACATCACATCATTCTTACGTAGTCACGGTACCACTCGCAGAACAAGTCATAATGTTGGGTCTCCAACTGAGCCTCTGTTGTTCGTCCCCTATTGCATGATCGCCTAAGCGTATCTATGTGCATCCTACAATTCGAAATTATGTTAATTATAATTCAATACGAGCAATATTGTCACAAGTTCATTGAGCATGCAATGTACCAACAAAAGATCTCTACTTACATCCGCAATTGATGAAACTCGTCCAAGTTGAACATAATATACCGGTGTATCTGTGTCATTGTGATTCGGTCGAGTCGGACTCGTGTTCCATTTCCCTTTGAACCATCCAGATTTCTTTGTATCCTATTGTGAAAGGTTGGTGTATTCTCTAAATATCTCGAACAAAACGTCACCAACTCAGTTGCTATGTAGCCCTCCGCAATGCAGCCCTCGGGAGCCGCTTTGTTGCGCACATTAGATTTGAATACTCCAAGGCTCCTAAATATGAACCAATACATATTTTCAGTTTAGTTAGTACTTGTCATGTATTGGCACCTGAAACCAAAAAATAGAAAAATATCCGTAAACAAATTTTACCTCTCTGCCGGATACATCCATCTATACTGTACAGGTCCACCGAGTCGGCATTCACGGATAAGATGCACGACCACATGAACCATGCTCGTAAAGAAGCTGGGGGGGAAAACTTGTTCCATCTTGCACAACGTGATACAGATGTCACACTGTAGTCGGTCAATATCCTGTTCGGTCAATGTTGTTGAACATAGGCACCTGAAGAATGTGGACATCTCAACAAGAGGTCTAACCACATTGCTTGGAAGTGAACCACGCAATGCAATAGGTAGAAGCTGCTGCATCAGTACATGACTGTCATGACTTTTTAACCCCGATATCGTACGGTCCTTAAGTCGTATACAACGAGAAATGTTCGAGGCATATCCGTCGGGCACCCTTACATTTCGTAGCACTTTCAAAAAATGTGTTTTATCATCCTTGGACATCGTGTGGGTAGCTTGTTGATAATAGGTCTTACCATCCTGCGGGTCCACAAATGTATGAAGTGTACGTCTCAAGCCCATTTCTTGCAAATCTAAGCGGGCGGCGTGGTTGTCCTTCGTTTTCCCTGGAATGTCCAGTATTGTACCAAGTATGTTGTCCATGACGTTTTTCTCTATGTGCATAACATCAAGATTATGCCGCAATAAATTATCTTTCCAATACGGCAACCTAAAGAAAATACTTTTCTTCTTCCACACTACATGGCCATTATTCGTCTTCTGCTTTTTTCTTTCTTTTTTCTCAGCCTCCCTTGCCTGACCGGCGTTCTCATCCCCAAACACCATCCCTTCTAATTGGCTTATGACTTCATCTCCACTTGGCACATCAGGGGCACATTCTAGTTCTACGTTGCCGTCAAATGTGCTTTTGTTTCGTCTCCATGGATGATCCATGGGCAAGTATCGCCTGTGCCCCATATAACACCATTTATGGCCATGTTTTAACCATTTTGACCATGTCGAGTTCATACAACACGGACATGCCTTCTCACCCTTGGTAGACCATCCAGACAAATCTGCATATGCTGGGAAGTCATTAATTGTCCACATCAACTGCGCTCGCATAACAAAATTATTTTTCTTTGAGACGTCATATGTGCGAACCCCTACATTCCATAGTTCTTGTAACTCTTCAATTAAGGGTTGAAGGTAGACATCTATATCCATTCCAGGTGAACTTGGGCCCGGGATAATCAATGATAGTATAAAAGATGTGTGTTTCATGCACATCCAAGGAGGCAAGTTGTAGGGTACAACCATTACAGGCCAAGTGCTGTGCGATGTAGTCATATTCCCAAATGGATTAAATCCATCAGAGGTTAGTCCGAGCCTTACATTCCTGCTATCCGCTGAAAACTCCTGATGTAAATTGTCAAATGACTTCCATGCTAAGCCGTCGGCTGGATGCCTCAATACGCCATCCTTAGTGCGGCCTTCTGCATGCCACCTCATAAAGCGTGCTGTATGTTCTGACATAAACAACCTCTGTAGTCGTGGTATGAGTGGAAACCACCGCAACACCTTCACCGGACGTTTCTTGCCCGATGATATGGGTTGACCGTCCTCATCTAAATTGATTGCTTCCGTCCATTTAGATTCTCCACATACGGTACATGAATCCAACTCTTTATTGCCCTTCCAGAATAGCATACAGTCATTACGGCACGCTGGAATCTTCTCATAGCCTAGTCCCATGTCTCGCAAAAACTTTTTCGCCTCATATGTATTAACTGGCAGAGTTTCACTAGTCTCGGGTAGCAACTGATTGATGAACTCTAGGAAAGCCGAGAAAATCGAGTTACTAACTCCACCAACACACTTCAAGTTGTACAGGTGAACAGTGGCACTTAATTTGCTATGTTTTGTCCCAGTATGAAGTGGCTTCTCCGCCTTTTTTAGAAGGGCATAGTACTTTAGTGCATCGCCTTCAGCGGCTTCTTCGGTCACAATTTCCTCACCCCCTTGCACTACGGCCTGAGGCTCACAATTGTCTTCCCTAACTACTTCGTGCATGCCGAATAAATCACGCAACATTCCGTGCATGTCTCCACCCTGATTTGCACATGCACCCGCATCTGAGGCCGGGCGATTGGAATTAGACCCGGTATCAGGACCCTGTACATGCTTCTCACCGTGATAGAACCAAAGTGTGTATTCCGGCATCATTCCTTTTCCCCCTGTCAAGTGGTCGAATACGAAACCCGGCGGGTGGCGCCGGTTATTTCGACAAACCTTACAAGGGCAATAGATGAATCCATCAAGGGTTCTACAGTTACTAACTGCAAACTCCACAAACATTCTACACCCGTCTCTGTATTCCCTCGTACCCCTAGACTTTGTCATCCAACTCTTGTCCATTTTTATCTACGTACATGAGTTAGGAATAAATACATAAGACTTACAAATTGTATACATACTTTCAAGCACATGCATGTATATAAACATAAACCGATACCTAAATATTTGAACCACATTAGAAATATAAACCTATACATTCTCGTATAGGGTTAAATTGTTTATGTCCAAAAATATATACATATTCATGCGTATCTACATTCAACCGTACTGAAGGGTGTATTTATAACCCTTATCTATTATAATTAATCTACAAAAACCAAATTAAAAAAAAAAATACTTGATCCAAAATTTAAGCATTTTCTTTGGTGGGGACTTTCAAAAAAATATATATATTACAAGTTGACTTTCAAAAAAATATATATATTACAATTTGAACTATTTTATTTAAATATTTTTTTTTCTAATAAATCAATTTGTAATAACTTTCCCATATTATAATCATTTACCACGAGCCACCCTAATTTATCTATTTTTTTTTTAATGCATATATTTAACCACAAAAGAAAGGAGGGTCTATCATAAATCTAATCTGTGGATTGGATGTGTGGGCACGTGTGGGGTTTGGACTATATATAAAATTTTTGGCAGAGAAACCCAAAAAAGAAATGGAAGAAAGACATAAAATTGGGGTTAGAATGAAGGGACGTGCAACCACCATTACAGCTGTAATACACCTTCAACCAGTAGGTCCATATTTCATCTACATATCTAATCTATCTCCTCCTATGAAATCCTCTAAGAAACTTCATAATCTCCTCCAAATGTGTTTTTTTTTTTTTTTTTTTTTTTCTCTGGGCTGATTATAATTTGCAAGTGGGACAGTGTAAGATTCATAATTTCACGTACCAACCACACTGGTCTTGCATACAAGTACCAGGTCCTTGTGAAGTAATTATATTTAAAAAACAATTATATTTACAAAGAAAAACCTACCTAGCATAAGAAACATCATTTTGCATGCATCTATATTTTCAACGTACAATAAGTAATTAATTAATAGATATTCCTAAAAAAACAAAAATGTAACATCAATTACAAGCTCACAAATACTCAATCTCATACATTATTGAAACATCATGCGAATATATGACAAAATGAAACATACAATTCTGCAATATACAACATAATGTATATATTTTATATATTCTGCAATATATATATATATATATATATATATATATATATATATATATTACCTAAAAACTATATCAAATAAAACAATATATGTAGAACAACACAAATATATATATATATTCTGCAATAATAAAACAACACAATATAAAACAACATAAAATTAACAACAATTTTATACTCTGCAATAATAAAACAACACAATATAAAACAACATAAAACAACAATTTTATACAACACAATATATGCATATATATATATATATTAATCTGCAATAATAAAAAACAATAGCATATATAAAATAAAACAAAATATATATATATATATATATATATACCTGCAGGTGATCGAGATGGAGGAGCAGATTCGGCCGGAGAATCGCCGGAGACGGCAACGACGCTGTGGAGGCGGTGGTCGGCGACGGGGAGTGAGCTAGCTAGAGAGCGGTACGTACGGCGCTCCGGTCTGTTTTTTGTAGCTGATCACGGCCGGAGCAAATGAAGAGAAAGTAGAAGAAAATGAGGAAGAGTGAGAGAGGAGATATGCAGAAGATCGAACAAAAGCAAGGCTGGCGGGAGAGAAGAGAGACGAGCTGGGTGGGGGTATGTGCGTGCAAATGTGGTAGCACCAGGGGAGGGAAAATCAAAAAAAAAAAAAAAAAAAAAAAAAAAAAAAAAAAAATATATCACTACTGCAGGTGCGTGCGATGGGACGGCCAGCAGGCGCTGGCCTTCCCAACGCACTTTCCTGACGCGCCACATAGGCACGTCAGGAAATATTTATATATATATATATATATATTATCTATATTAATTAATTATATATATATATATATGTTATAATATATTTATACACGTTAGTTTGAATAGCATATATATATATATATATACATGTTTATATGTTTATAATATAGTATATTAATTATATTAATACTAATATAATTTATGTTTTCCTCTTTTGTATTTCCATTTGAGTTCTCATGTATTTGGTTTTATTTGATGTACATGAATATATATATATATATAGTGCAATTAATCTTACAAACAACAATTTTCATTTTAATGTGCATGGCTAAAACCTAATTGATATATAGCGTACATGATATATATATATATATATATATATATATATATATATATATATATATATATATATGTCTGTGTGTGTGTGTTTGTCAAAACGTTAATATCATCGATCACCAATATTGTTACTTTAATTATTTTAATTAATGAAATACCAAATTTGGTGTCTCACAATTAAATGAACGAGATCGAGAAAAATGCATGTTATACGTACATATATATATATATCCTTTACTATAATTTGAACCATGCATGCACGTTAAATTCATGTTATATAAATATCATTTTGCATGGTTTTGCTATATATATGATATCTCGAGTAAAATATGGCTAACCGTTGGAATTTTTTTTAAGTTTTGAATGTTCAAATGGAATGGGTTACCGTACATGCGACGCATCAGAAAAATATATATTAAAGTACTGGTCGGTTCTTGTTTTCTAAAAATTAATTTTATTGAATGTTAATTGGAATTCGATCATACTGTACAATATTAAATTACCCTAATAATGTTGGGATCATATATATATATATATATATATATGTATTTATTTATATTTACATAGTGTAATTCTTGACGTGTCAATTTGACACGTCAAGAATTGTTGACGTGTCAAAATGACACGTCAAGAATTGTTGACGTGTCAAAATGACACGTCAACAATTCTTGACGTGTCAATTTGACACGTCAATAATTGTTGACGTGTCAATTTGACACGTCAAGAATTGTTGACGTGTCAATTTGACACGTCAAGAATTGTTGACGTGTCAAAATGACACGTCAATAAATCTTGACGTGTCAATTTGACACGTCAAGAATTGTTGACGTGTCAAAATGACACGTCAAGAATTGTTGACGTGTCATTTTGACACGTCAACAATTCTTGACGTGTCAAATTGACACGTCAATAAATATTGACGTGTCAGTATTTGACACGTCAGTAAATAATCAGCCAATTATTTATTAATTTTAAAATGATGTCACATTTAAATTTGGTTCAAATTTACTGACGTGCCAAAGTGACACGTCAGTAAATACTGACGTGTTGTTTTCAACACGTCAGTAAATATTGACGTGTACCTTTTAACACGTCAGTAAATAATTTATTGACGTGCTGCTTTTAACACGTCAGCATTTACTGACGTGCCAAAAAAATGTTACTGTTTGACACGTGAAGAAATGAGCTTTTTTTTGTAGTGTTTGTGAAGTTGCAACTCTACTTTTATCTAAACTCGATGAATTAGGATGGTCAAACCGACTATAAATTTATATATTTCAATTTTATCAATAAAGAACACTCCAAAATGATATTTTTCTTTCAGTTTTTCTCCAATTTTTGGAGTTTTTCATGTGCTTGCAAATTTAGCTGATCACTCGGCCAAGCTCTTGCATCATAAATATACAAGCTAGCCCTTCTAGCTAATTATTTAATTCTTAATTAAGAGGTTTATTTATATCCTATATAGAAGTGGATGGGTTACTGCATGCCACGTACTGCATACGTTAATCCAATCATCATCGCTTGTCAGCCAACACCTTTAGAAACCACAAATGGGCAAATTAGTGGACCTGTGGCAATGGGGAGCCCAGGAGGAGGTGGAGTTGTACGCACGTGTTATCCCCACAGAAGTTAGTGATGTATATGTGGGCATTTGGAGATCAACACAATTATTGTTTTAGTGGAATACATGCATTTCACCTATATTTCATTTGAACTTTGAAGAAGTGGCCTAACTTAAAGAGCAAGAGATAAAATGAGAGACATGGATCAATTCATGAATAACTTGGTACGTACGTGCATGTCCCACGTTGCTGATTTCTCTGTTTGTTGTTTTCTGTTAGCATATGGTCTATAGACAATGCACGTTTATGATTTTGTTGGACATTATTGTAGTCACATAAATGAGTTTGTAACTCTATTTTCAATTTTTCGGAGTGGGTCCTTCATTTGCAGGCAGACGTGTTTTAGTTGCCTGTTTAAGGAACGCCGATTTCCCCAAAAATCAGTGAGAGCTAGAGACAAAAACAGTCCTTGTGTGAGAGAGACATAGTTAATGGCTATGGCCTTGTCCAGTTGTCCTAGAGGCTAGAGTGGGGGGTGAGGTAGACACTGTATAGTACTTATCTGATCAGTATTCAATTCAGTGGTCCGAGAGGGGTATTGATGACATTACTATTGTATTTAGTTGACTATTCTGAATTTCTGCTTCCCTCACCCCAATTCATAGTAGTTTCATACACTCTAATTTGGGCCGGATCTATTACCAACTCTACATAAAATTACTAAGTTATAATTGAAAAATTTGATACTTTTAATTAAATGTTATGGTTAATTTTTATAATTTTATATCTATATTTCAAAACCCAACAATGACCATCCTAGCACCCTTTTATTTTGTTCCTAAGCATTATTATCATATTGATCAAATTTTACTCATCAAAATAATCAATATATATATATATATATATATATTATCAATTTTTTTAATGCCCCCCTAGCAACCCCACCATTTTACCTATCAATTTTTATTATTTAATATAAATATTATTTTTTAAATATTTCTTTATTTTTTTCTAACTTTTTTCAAAGAATAAGGAGGGAGAGAGAAAAGTAATATTACTTTTTATTCATTTGCTGGGAAATAGTGAGGGTTGTTTATCCACCAAACCAAAATTACTATTTTGCTGAGTTGGTTGGAGAAATATTTTTGTAATTTTGAATAATTTGACTCATAAATAATAATAATAATAATAATAATAATAATTTAGTTAAGTTGCTAGAAATCCTCTAAGGGTATGTTTGAGATTGCGTTTGAGAAATATAAAGTAAAATAGTGTTTTTACCTTTGAACAAAATCTTTATTATTATTTTTTTTTTTAAAGTGTGTTTTGGTCATTTTTAGGCTTTTTGACATTTAAAAGCGCTTTGAATTTTTTTTTTTTTATCAAACTTGTATTTGTTTTTTCAAATAAATTTTTAAAATGTTAAAAATACTTTTAAACTTCCCAAACCCAATCACAAACCAACCCTAATATGGATGCCTCCTGCGGCCATCATTTATGCCCACTACTTGCACAACCCATATTTTCAACCAAACCAATCATCTGAATCATCTAATCTAACGCGCACAACCCATATTTTCTGAAACTCAAAATCACCATGTTAAAAAACATGGTAGGCATTGATGCAGCCTCCGGCTATGACCGCATGAAGGAGTTCGATGAGTCTAAGATTGGGGTGAAGGGCCTCTCCGATTCCGGCGTCACTTCCATCCCTCGGTTCTTCGTCCACCCTCCCGAAACCCTCTCCGACCTCAAATCTTCCTCCACATGCGCGAGCATCCCCGTCATCGACTTCTCCGGTGTAAACTCCGCCACTCATGGCCGCAAAATCGTCGAACAAGTGAAAGAGGCGGCCACAACATGGGGCTTCTTCCAGGTGATCAACCATGGCGCTCCCGTGCCAAAACTGGAGGAGACCATCAACGCCATCAAAGCATTTCACGAGCAACCCCACGAGGTGAAAAGCAAGTACTACAAGAGAGATGAGGGGCAGGGCATGATGTACGCGAGCAACAACGACTTGTACCGAGCCAACGCGGCTGCGTGGCACGACTCATTGCAGGCGTGGACGGCTCCAACGCCACCGAAAGCGGAGGATATACTGGAGGTTTGTAGGAAGGAGATGGTAGCATGGGATAAGCGTGCAATCGAGGTGGCAGAGACTGTGATGGAGTTGTTGTCACAAGGGTTGGGGTTGGAGGCTGGGAAGTTGAAGGAGTTAAAGTGCTCCGATTCAAGGGCTTTTGTGGGTCATTGTTATCCGTACTGTCCTCAGTCAGATCTGACGGTGGGGATTACATCGCATACTGATCCGGGTGTGGTGACGGTTCTGCTGCAGAACCACGTGCCTAGGTTGCAAGTGAAGCATGGGGATGAGTGGGTGAATGTAAATCCGGTGCCTGGAGGTTTAATTATTAACGTTGGAGACTTTCTTTAGGTAAAGTTATACTATATAGTCTGTCATCCTAAAATTTTGTTAAGTTGTTTAATCGAATTTTGTTTTATCTTTCTTATTTGTAGATAATCTCAAATGGAGAGTACAAAAGTGTACAACATCGTGTGTGCTAGCTAATTCTTATAAGGAAGCACGAATCTCTATCGTCATGTTTTTCAACGTAGAAAAAGGGAAAGATTGCTATTATAGACCTTTGCCGGAGTTGTTGTCATCGGAAAAGCTAGCTATCTATATGAAATTCACCATGCAGGAATATTTAGAGAATTTTTATTGCAAAGGATTGGATAGTAAGAGTATGATCAAGAAAATTACAATACAAAATTAGCATATATATATCATGGCATTTTGTATAATAAAAGGGATGGCCTCCATCGATCCCTATTTAATTAATCAGCATTGTTAATAATCATGCTTATTAGTACATGGAACTAATGAAAGCACCCTATGGGATGTCTTTTTATTTATTTTTAATTTGTTATAAGAAATTGGCCGCCATGATATATAGTGTAATGCTACCGACCCCCTTTGGCTATAAGCCTTGTCACGAGTTCTCGCTTCTTGATCGATTGTGGGCTTGTGGGTATTGAGCATGAGAAATTGAGAATATCAATGAACTATTCAAGTAAAATATTATAATATCATTCATCAGACCCAAAAGAGAGAGAATATATACGTAACATTAATTGATCAATGCGCATTTTTCTTTTCTTTCATCTTTACTCTTTTGGCGGGTCCGTTCGTCGATAGAAAATGCATTCTTTTGTTGAATGGAGCAAACTTGTAAATAAGGGTAATTTTTTACCATTTTTTTTTTTTTAAAAAAAAAAGAGTCGTGGCTCTACTTCTATTTAAGTTCAATAAGGACAGCGGGACCGACCAATCCATCAACTCTATTCTTAATTAAAGAGGTTTATTTATCCCTATATAGAAGTGGATCTGGGTTAGTGCATGCAACCAACTATTTGATCTCTACTCTTTAGGCAAAGCTTTCGTTAATTCTAAGGTAACGGAGCTTGAGATATGAATTACTTTAATCCAAGAATTCCTTCCCTTTATTCTTGAGGCACTTGCATCTTGCTCCAAAGTAGTGCAAAATGCCATCATCATCATCATCGCGTGTCGGCCAACACCTTTAGAAACTATAAGGAGTAGCTTAATCAACTTTGTACCACATCTCATGAAGCAGCGATCACTAGTTTGAATATTTTTTCCCCTTTTCTTGTATGAATTTTTTTTTGAGAAAAAAAAAAAAAAAAAAAAAAAATCCCCTACAAATGGGCAAATTAGTGGGAGTTATGGTTATTGTGGGCCTGTCGCATGGGGAGGTGGGAGTTGTGTAACTATCCCCATAGAAGTTAGTGATGAATAAGCATTTGGAGATGCCAAAAAAAATAAAAAATTATGTCAAGGATTTTGAATGCTAAATTCTCATTTTCTTCTATGAATTTAATTTTTTAGGATAATTTGTGTCTTGTGATTTAACATAATATTAAAGATATGGATGAGTCCTCCTTAATTATGGTTATCTTCTTCTATTTAGCTTTAGTGTCGCTTTCTTTTAGATGGAAAATGATAAGGGCACAACTTAAACCAAACTTTAACCCAACTTTTCTTTTAAGTTTTTTTTTTTTTTTTTTTTAAAAAAAAAACCCTTTTAAATTATTCTTTTTTCTTTGATATTGCATAGATATAGAAAATGGATTTGGTCCCACATTGACCAACTAGCGGGATTTAGATGTGTTTATATGCTTTACAGGTCATCTTAAAAATGGCAATAACTTGAATGGGCCGGGTACCTTAATTTGTGAGTCTCATTTATAACAATATTCTTTTATTCGGCTTTAGTGCCAACTAATAATGCGATAACTACTATAGCTCTAATATCATATAGAAAGTAATAATGCCATACGGAAATAAATGGTCTATGACCTATATTCTTACATGATAAAATTTTAAGGATAGGAGATAGTCTTTAATTGATAAACTTCAAAAGTAATTCAATGATAATTTTCAAGTCTCAAGTGACACAGTAATATTCATCAATTGTAATTATTGATAGTCTTTAATTATAATTAGACTTAAATTGTAACTCGGTTATAATTTTCAAGTGTAACTCAATAATATTCATTAATTGTAATTATTATTCTTAAACTCCATAATATGCTCTAACAAAGGAGGGGGTATAGCAATTAATTATCATGCCTTTTTATTGACCATCAATATAGCCTACTAAAGGTTTTGGGCCTACAATCGCAGAGTACATGAAATGGTATAAGTTAGGGCGGCAATTTGTGTTTATTTGTTGGGTTCGAATTGTGTCAAAACATGTTTATAAAATTATGTAGTTTAACCAATTTAGCCCGGCCATTTAATTAAACATGTGAAATCTTTTAATTATAACTCTTTAATTTTGTATCTAGTTCACGAGTTATGTCAAACATTATTTGTCATTATATTGCGTGCTAGGTCGAATCATGTCGAAACATGAATATAAAATTATATAGGCCAACACTAACCCAACACATTTAATTAAACAAGTCAAACTTATCAATTATATCCCTTTAATTTCGTATTAATTCATATCTGATTTACGAATTGTGTAAAAAATTATCACTTCTAATATAAGCCCACACAATTTCATGTCATACCGATGACATGTCTTGATTTCCCTGCTTGCTGTTTTCTGTTAGCATAGACAATCATTTTGGACACAATTTCTGTGCATGGGGCTGTTTCATTTGCAATCGGGCATGTTTTTGATGGCTGTTTAAGGAATTGAGAAAATTTCTCTAAATTTTTTTTTTTTTCTTCTTTTGTTTTCTATAAATCAAGTAAATAGATGAGTAAAAAAGGAGGCTTTGGTTCATAAATTTTGAATTATGAGCGAAATGGATCTCAGTAGTTGTAGCTAGGCAGAGGCATAATTGTCATCATCAATCACCATCCAAAAACCTGTGGGGGAGACAAACAGTAATTGACTCTGTGTGAGAGATTGATATAGACATAAAGCTACGGCCTTTAATCCATTTGTAGATCATGAAGCTCACCTAATATCTAATAAGTGGTCCTCAACCCATCCGTATAATCCATTCAGTGACCCACATTTTTATAATGCTAGCAATTTTTGACGACCATACAAATTCAATATAAAATTAATAAAATTAAATTAAAAATTTTGATCGTTTAATTATATGTTATTGTTAACTTATATATTTCTATACCTATAAGTCAACACTATCCAACTCGACACGGAAACTAATGCTGAAATATTCTTAAAATGCACCAAGCATTTGACGCAACCCAGATTTTCTGAAACTCAAATCGCTAAAGAAACATGGCAACCATTGATGCAGCCTCCGGCTACGACCGCAAGAAGGAGCTCAAGGAGTTCGACGAGTCCAAGATTGGCGTGAAGGGCCTCTCCGATTCCGGCATCACTTCCATACCCCGGTTTTTCGTCCACCCTCCCGAAACCCTCTCCGACCTCAAATCTTCCTCAACATGCGCAAGCATTCCCGTCATCGACCTCTCCGGTGTCAACTCCGCCGCTCACCGACGCAAAATCGTCGAACAAGTGAAAGAGGCGGCCGCAACATGGGGCTTCTTCCAGGTGATCAACCATGGAGCTCCCGTGCCAGCAATGGAGGAGACCATCAACGCCATCAAAACTTTTCACGAGCAACCCCACGAGGTGAAAAGCAAGTACTACAAGCGAAGCGAGAGGCAGGAGGTTTTGTACGCGAGCAACAACGACTTGTACAGAGCCAACGCAGCTGCGTGGCACGACTATTTGCAGGTATGGATGGCTCCAACGCCACCGAAAGTGGAGGATATACCGGAGGTTTGTAGGAAGGAGGCGGTAGCATGGGCTAAGCGTGCAACCGAGGTGGCAGAGACTTTGATGGAGTTGCTGTCTCAAGGGTTGGGGTTGGAGGCTGGGAAGTTGAAGGAGTTGAAGTTTGTGGATGAGAGTGTCTTTGTGGGTATTTGTTATCCGTATTGTCCTCAGCCAGATCTGACGGTGGGGATTACACCGCATACTGATCCGGGTGTGGTGACGGTTCTGATGCAGAACGACGTGCCTGGGTTGCAAGTGAAGCATGGGGACGAGTGGGTGAACGTTGATCCTGTGCCTGGAGGTTTGATTGTTAACGTTGGAGACTTTCTTCAGGTAAAACGCACTAAACTATGTATTCTATATTTGTCAATTAGTTGTCACTCTTAATTCGATTTTGATTTAATTATTTGCAGATAATCTCTAATGGAGAGTACAAAAGTGTACAGCACTGCGTGCGGGCTAATTCTTATAAAAAAGCACGAATTTCAGTTATTATGTTTTTTAACGTAAACAAAGGGAATGATGATTATTGCTATGGACCTTTGCCGGAGTTGTTGTCACAAGAAAAGCCGGCTATCTATCGGAACTTTACCGTGAAGGAATATAATGAGAATTTTTATAGCAAAGGGTTGGATAGTAAGAGTATGATCGAGAAAGTTAAAATGCAAAACTAGATCATATATGTGTGTTTCATATATATATATATATATATACCATGGCATTTTGTATAATAAAAGGGATCCCTCGATCCCTACTTAATTAATAAGCAGTATTATCATGCTTATTAGTATATTGAACTTATGGAATCGAAGCACCCTCTAGGCTATCTTTTTATTTATTTATTTATTTTTAATTTGTTATAAAAAATAATTGGCTACCGACACCCCATGAGCCTTATCACATGCATGCAAGTTCTTTTCTTGATTGTGGCTTTGTGGGTAATTGAGCCTGAAAATTTAAATCCTCACTAGTCACTAATCAGAATATCAATCAAATATCATTCATCAGACCCAAAAGATCGAGAGAATACCTCACATTATCAGTGGCCATTTTTCTTTTCCTTTTATCTTTCTTTCTTTTGGTGGGTCTGTGTTATTGTGAACTTGAGTTTTTAATGGAAAATTTGACCTAAAGGTACAATTATATATATAGATAGCTTCACAGAGAAGTTTGAGTGGAGGAACAGTGTCAAGTAAGGGGTTCTTGTAATTCAGCAATTACCGCAAAGTTTGTATGAGGGTTGCGCTTGATTACTAGGCGTAGATAATTTCAGAGTTCGATTGATATTTGATCAAGCGATTTGTGATTGAGTTCGATTGATTGAAAATGCAATCTTGTTTGATTGAGCCAACTTGCAATAAGGGCAATTTTGTACTTTTTTATTTATTATTTTTTTTTTATGGAGTTGCGACTCTACTTCTATCCAAGCTCGATTAATTAGGCTCAAAATAGAGGTGGCTAGCCACCCCTTTCTTTTTCTTATTTTTTTATTAATTTTTTTTTAAAATTTAAAATAATATTTTATTATTATTTTTATTAGTGGGATATGTATCTCATTTATAGCCATAAGATTTTTTAAAAGAATTCTTAGTTATGAACTTGATATTCTCTGGTCCATAATAGACTGAAGAGGATCATGTTCCTTGTTGTAGAGGCTAAAGTGGGGGGTGGGGTAGACACTATATAGTACTACATCTAATCAATATTCAATTTAGTGGTCCAAGAGGGGTATTGATGACATTACCATTGTATTTAGTTGACTATTCGGAATTTCTGCTTCCCTCACCCCAATTCATAGACTCTAATTTGGGCAGGATCTATTACCAACTCTATGTAAAATTAGTAAGTTATAATTAAAATATTTGATACGTTTAATTAAATGTTATGGTTAATCTTTATAATCTTATACCTATATTTCAACACAAAACGATTTCTAAAACCCGACAATGACCATACTAGCACCCTTTTATTTTGTTCCTATTAAGTGCATAATATCAATGCACCTTTTTGTTGATAAAGTAGTCTCTTTATTAAAACTCAAGTAAGGAGTTCAGATTTCCCATAAACAATAAGTTTCTGAATACAAGTGGGTGGATTAGAGAACCACAGCACATCCTTGTTCTGTTTAGTTGCTAATCTAACAAGCTCATGAGCTACCTGGTTTGCATCCCTGTTAATATGGGAAAATGTCCAATGAGAGAAGGTTCTAACGTTTGAACGTATAGCATCAATTATGTGTCCCTTTTTACTCCAATCCTGCTCATCAGAGTTTACCGCCTCCACTATTAATTTCGCATCTCCCACGAATTTTACCCAGTCATACCCAAGCTCACAACAAATTTGAGTTGCTTCCATAGTAGCAAGGGCTTCGACATCAATGGGTTCCAAAAATCCCCACTTGTAAGAACATTTCGTGCAAGTAATTCCCCTTCGTGGTTACGTACTATCACCCCTAGACCCTAGCTCCCACTTGTATGATCAATTGAAGCTTCCCAATTTGCCATGATCCAGCCTATGGGAGGAGCCATCCACTGGTCCTGGCGACATACTACTGGTGTTGTGGATTCCACTGCATGCGCTGCTTTGTAATCTAAACGGGCTAATTGCATATGACGAACAACCTCTGTCGGGTGCCAGAATTTGCCACCACACACCAAATTATTCTGCCTTAACCAAAGCCTCCTTGCTATACCCACAAACTGCAAAAACTCCTCATCGTCACAGCGCTTTATCATCTTCTCAACTAAATGGAGGAAGTTTTGCTCCCTGTATGAACATTTCTGGAAATTTTTTGCCCCTTCGCTCTAGACATCCATTGCAGAAGGAAAAAGCCACAAAATATGCACAATCGTCTCCTCTTCTTGTTCACAGATTGGGCACTTCGGATCTTCAATGATTTTCCTTCTGAAAAGATTTGCTCGGGTGGGTAAAATACTGTGACATGCTCTCCACAAGAAATTCTTCTCAGAATTCGGTATAGGCAATTTCCACAATCTCTCCCACACCACACTAAGTGGATTGTGAGATGAGCCCGTTGCTTGCCCCGCCATTTCAACCTCATTTTGCATATGGTATGCACTACCATAGAGAAAATTCCCTTAGCTGTACCCCTCCACTTGAGTACATCTGCTTGATTTGTACAGCTAATGGGGATAGACAGTATGAGCTTTGCTTCATCTTGGGAAAATAATTGTTCCACCAATGCCGTATTCCACCACTTCGTTTCTCCATCTATTAGGCTGCTTACCTTGGCTGTGGGATCAAGCCCACGTGGCTGGGAATGTATCTTAAACGTGGAGAATTTCGGGATCCACCTATCTTGCCAAATGCAAATATTTTCTCCGTTACCAACTCTCCAAACTAACCCCTTCCGGAGCAAATCACATGAGCTTGAATACTCCACCACGCAAACAAAAATCATTTCCCTCGTTGGGCTTCTAGGATTGTGCAATTTGGGAAATATTTGGCTTTCATTATCTTAGCAATGAGGCTATCTAGCATCTTCCACATCCTCCAACATTGTTTTGCCAAGAGGGCTTGTTAAAACTTGTGAAATCTTTAAACCCCATTCCTCCCTGCCGCTTGACATCCCCATACGATTCCAACTCATCCAAAAAATCTGATTCTCTTTATTCTTTTGACCTCACCAAAACTTTTGCATAAGTGAGTTGATCTTTGAGCATAATGATTTCGGTAGACAAAAAACGCTCATGCAATAAGTTGGTATGGCTTGGACCACCGCCTTTAATAAAATTTTCCGCCCGCTTGGAATAGGAATTTTAGTTTCCAATCATGTAGGCGTTTCCGCACCCGTTCAATTATACTTCGAAATGCAACTGTTCTCGACTTTCCCACCAAGGCGAGAAGACCCAAGTAAGTATCATATTGTTGCGTGGCAGGGATCCTAGCAAACTCCACAATCTGAGTTCTGTCGGCTAGAGGCGTATTTTTGCTGGAAAAAATCACGGTCTTATTTTGGTTCATCTTTTGTCCAGAAGCAACTTAATGCACCTTCTTAAAGTAACGTGGAATGTTACTTCCTTTATTTTGTTCCTAAGCATTATTATCATTTTGATCAAATTTTACTCATCAAAATAATTAAAAATAATTTTTTTTTTTATCTATTTTAATTATCAATTTTTTTAATGCCCCCTAGCAGCCTCACCGTTTTACCTATCAATTTTTGTTATTCAATATAAATATTATTTTTTTTAAATATTTCATTATTTTTTTCTAGCTTTTTTCAAAGAGTAGGAAGGGAGAGAGAAAAGTAATATTAGTTTTTATTCATTCGGTGGGAAATAGTGAGGGTTGCTTATTCACCAAACCAAAATTACTATTTTGCTTAGTCGGTTAGAGAAATATTTTTGTATAAATAGTGAGGGTTGTTTATTCAATCCCATAATTTTTTATGTGATTTTTAAAATTATTATTTGGTAAAAATTTAATAATTTTAATGAACTGTTCAATTAAAATACTTTAATATAGTTAATGCTCAAGACCCCAAAAAAAGTGTATGTCGATTAATGCGCTTTTTGTTTTTATTTTTCCTTCCATTTTGGCAGGATTTCATACCTACCGCTATATTATAATTTGATAGCATGTGTTATTATGTGATTATGTTATCGAAAAAAATAAAATAAAATTGTAGGTGTAAAATATTGTTCCTCAAGGTCCTTATAAAATCTTGCATCATGATGTGCTAACCTTTCTAAGAGATTGGCGTATCAAAGTTGATGGCTATGTGCCGTCCACCAACTCTTTGATCATTAATTAGTGGCCGCCTTTGTTGAAAAGCACGCCATTCTAAATTCTAAACTAACGGAGCCTGAGATTTGATTTGACCGTTAATCCAAGACCCACTTTTTTTTCTTTCTTTTTTTTTTTTGGAAAAGTTTAGTAAATTCAAATTATTACTAAATTGACTGTATTTCTTTAAACTTTCAATTACAATAATATTAGTCATTTTTGTTAATAAGACAAAAATACTTTTATAAATTTAAGAAAAAAAAAAGTATTAGTTTTGTTTCTTTAACAAAAATGATTTTTTGTTTTTTTTTTTAAAATTCACTTCCTTTTTTTTCATTTGTTTTATAAAAAATTTAGTTTTAGTTTTTTTTTTAAAAAAAAAATTTATTAAGGGTATTTTTATTATTAGAGGATATTAACAATCTTTTAATAGTTTAGAAGATATTATATACTGAGAAAGAATGTGATTTTTTATTTTATTTTTTTATCTTTTTCTCTTATGCATAAACTAGAAATATAGTTGCTATAATTTGGTAGAAAGGAGAAAACGGTCTGAATATGAAAAATGTATGATGTCATTATAAACAATAAAAGACAAATCGATGTAGAAAATTAAGCCACGTTTTGAAAAACAAATTGTCAAGAATATAGAAGGTTAGGTGAGACGTCCAATCACCAATACAAGTGCTACAAGTATTGTTCATTTGAGTCATTTGTGAATTGGCATCCCACTAAGTTTGCTTTTTGCGCGAATTAACAATAACCTTTGTCCGATTGTTGTCTCCAGAGATTTCACGTTTTTTTATGGACAATTCAGGCTGCAAACAATATGACATTATTAGCGAGCAGTCTAAGTAAACGGGGCTTGCAATTGTCTAAATACTTATCCGAGCAAGTGAATAGTGCAATAGGATAAGACTATTGCATCTGGTTTGGGTTTGATTGGAAAAAATATCCCGTGAGGGTAATGACTAATGTATCATCAGATTCCCATGAAAATTCCCTGCTACAAAAGATATTGTAGATTAAGAATTGGGATTCCCTATAATTGGGATCTGTGTTATTATCTTTGTTTTTTTACATGAGTATGTGAGAGGCTTTTCAATTAAGCAGGGAGCCGCTCTCTTGGCCCTTTACAATTTTTTTTAACTCTTCACTTTTTGACAAAAAATTGTAAGAATTTCAAATCTTGGACATTTATTTATAATAAATTAGAAAATAAATTTAAATAGACAGGTAGTTGATCGTCTCAAGCAATTAACTGCTGGTAAAACTAGTCAAGGAAGGTGGTCAACTATCTAAAAGAAGCAGATAGAAGTGATCGAACACTCCCAAAAATTGTTTTGAAATATATTCGATCATAATAACGTGACCAACCACTCCCAAAATAATTTTAGATAGTTGGTCAACCCAAAAGAAGTAAACAAGAGCAGCCGACAACCCTCAAAGAAGCTCAGGAGTGATCTGCCTATCCCATCCCCCAAAACAATCTATGAGAGAGGCTAACAGTAGACCCCATCACAACATGCACATGAATGTGAAAACTGAAGAAGACCCCATCACAATATTTTGATATCAAAATTGGAACACGTTCATAAATGTTGACTAACAGTAGAAAATCCATTACGATGTAAACCACATACAGTATTTCTTGGTCCTAATATCAACTTTCAAATTATAATCGGCGACACTAAACAAAATAGTAGTACAGAGTTTACTTAATCTTCTTCTTTGGCCTCAACTGCAAGAAGGAAAAAATTAGGTTACAATATTGTAGAGATTTGTCAAAAATCAGCAGACAACAGTTCACAACAACTAGAATTAAAACAACCCAAAAATTAAAACTTTCAATAAAAAACTAAAAGGACCTGATTGCTATGACCACACTTCTTCTTCCGGCAGTTTACAGCCCTTGGGTGCAGACGAGCATAACATCTAGCATATAAAAACAAGAGATAATGATTGGCAAAGTAAAAACATCGTGCAATCCGATTTGTGAAAAAAATGACGTATAAATCAAAAGCAGCATACAAACTCCATTACTGAGGCAAAACAAAATAAAATTACAGACCACTAAAGTCAAAGCTGTGGGCAAGCATACGGGATGATTTCATCTGGAAAATATTCACAGAAGGTGCTTGCCCAAAGATATACACAACATACACTTTTTCCAAAGATTTGAGTGGCAGATAGCAACCCAAACTATAAAACACTAAATCAAGTCGCATCAAGTTGGGGAAACGCAGCCACTCTTTCTTCGCCACTGTTCCACATGAACAATAAACTTATAACCATTAAGAACAAGAGGGATGATAGGGACCCAACTTTTTTGCTCAACAAAAGTTCAACTTTTGCTTTATTTATTTTTAAAAAATTAAATAAAATAAAAAATGGAAAAAATGTTTGAAGCAACCCTATCTATTTTTTGTCTTTCTTTTATTTGGTATTTTTTAAAAAATGAAAATTGGTATTTTTTTCATAATGATGTCATTTTTTTCAAGAAAATGTCATTATTATGAAGAAAAATACTATTTTTCATTTTTAAAAAAATACTAAATAAAAGAAAGGCAAAAAATAGATAGGGTTGCTTCAGACATTTTTTTCATTTTTCATTTTGTTTTTTTTATAAAAAAAATAAAGGGTAAAAGTTGGACTTTTGTTGGGCAAAAAAGTTGGGCCTTTAGCATTTCTTTAAGAGAGGGATGATAGGGACCCAACTTTTTTGCCCAACAAAAGTCCAACTTTTGCCTTATTTATTTTGAAAAAATTAAATAAAATAAAAAATGGAAAAAATGTTTGAAGCAACCCTATCTATTTTTTGTCTTTCTTTTATTTGGTATTTTTTAAAAAATGAAAATTGGTATTTTTTTCATAATGATGTCATTTTTTTCAAGAAAATGTCATTATTATGAAGAAAAATACTATTTTTCATTTTTAAAAAAATACTAAATAAAAGAAAGGCAAAAAATAGATAGGGTTGCTTCAGACATTTTTTTCATTTTTCATTTTGTTTTTTTTATAAAAAAAATAAAGGGTAAAAGTTGGACTTTTGTTGGGCAAAAAAGTTGGGCCTTTAGCATTTCTTTAAGAGAGGGATGATAGGGACCCAACTTTTTTGCCCAACAAAAGTCCAACTTTTGCCTTATTTATTTTTAAAAAATTAAATAAAATAAAAAATGGAAAAAATGTTTGAAGCAACTCTATCTATTTTTTGTCTTTCTTTTATTTGGTATTTTTTAAAAAATGAAAATTGGTATTTTTTTCATAATGATGTCATTTTTTTCAAGAAAATGTCATTATTATGAAGAAAAATACTATTTTTCATTTTTAAAAAAATACTAAATAAAAGAAAGACAAAAAATAGATAGGGTTGCTTCAGACATTTTTTTCATTTTTCATTTTGTTTTTTTTATAAAAAAAATAAAGGGTAAAAGTTGGACTTTTGTTGGGCAAAAAAGTTGGGCCTTTAGCATTTCTTTAAGAGAGGGATGATAGGGACCCAACTTTTTTGCCCAACAAAAGTCCAACTTTTGCCTTATTTATTTTTAAAAAATTAAATAAAATAAAAAATGGAGGAGAACAAAGTGCTAACCAAAGAGTATAGCATATTTATCAAATCTGGCACAAAAATCCACACAAAGTTCTCCTCTACCACCCAATTGACGTTTTCTCCCTTCTATCTCATACCTTCCTCTCAAACGTAATCTCAAAAAAATAAGTTGGGGCCTCCCGCAGCCGTCATTTATGACCACTACTTGCGCAACCCATATTTTCAACCAAACCAATCATCTGATCTAACGCCCATAACCCATATTTTTCTGAAACTCAAAATCACCAAGTTAGAAAACATGGCAGGCATTGATGCAGCCTCCGGCTACGACCGCATGAAGGAGGTCAAGGAGTTCGATGAGTCCAAGATTGGGGTGAAGGGCCTCTCCGATTCCGGCATCACTTCCATCCCTCGGTTCTTCGTCCACCCTCCCGAAACCCTCTCCGACCTCAAATCTTCCTCCACATGCGCGAGCATCCCCGTCATCGACCTCTCCGGCGTAAACTCCGCCGCTCACCGCCGAAAAATCGTCGAACAAGTGAAGGAAGCGGCCACAACATGGGGCTTCTTCCAGGTGATCAACCATGGCGCTCCCGTGCCAGCACTGGAGGAGACCATCAACGCCATCAAAGCATTTCACGAGCAACCCCACGAGGTGAAAAGCAAGTACTACAAGCGAGATGAGGGGCAGGGGGTGATGTACGCGAGCAACAACGACTTGTACCGAGCCAACGCAGCGGCGTGGCACGACTCATTGCAGGCGTGGATGGCTCCAACGGCACCGAAAGTGGAGGATATACCGGAGGTTTGTAGGAACGAGGTGGTAGCATGGGATAAGCGGGCAACCAAGGTGGCAGAGACTGTGATGGAGTTGCTGTCTCAAGGGTTGGGGATGGAGGCTGGGAAGTTCAAGGAATTGACGCTTTCGGACGCGAGGGTCTTTGTGGGTCATTGTTATCCGTACTGTCCTCAGCCAGATCTGACGGTGGGGATTACATCGCATACTGATCCGGGCGTGGTGACGGTTCTGCTGCAGAACCACGTGCCTGGCTTGCAAGTGAAGCATGGGGATGAGTGGGTGAACGTAAATCCTGTGCCTGGAGGTTTGATTATTAACGTTGGAGACTTTCTTCAGGTAAAACGCATCAAACTATATATATATATATATATAGAAGAAATTAACTAGAAATATTCTGTCATCCTAATTAAACCTTGTTAACTCTTAATTCGATTTTGATTTAATTATTTGTAGATAATCTCTAATGGAGAGTACAAAAGTGTACAACACCGTGTGCTGGCTAATTCCTATAATGAAGCACGAATTTCCATCGTCATGTTTTTCAACATAGGCAAATTAAAGGAAGATGACTACTGTGGACCTATGCCGGAGTTGTTGTCACCGGAAAAGCCAGCTATCTATCGGAACTTCACCATGCAGGAATATTTGGAGAATTTTTATTGCAAAGGGTTGGACAGTAAGAGTATGATCGAGAAAATTACAATACAAAATTAGCATATATATATATATATATATATATATATATATATACCATGTCATTTTGTATAATAAAAGAGATCCCTCGATTGTGTGATTATGTTATCGAAAAAAAAATAAATAAATAATTGTAGGTGTAAAATATTGTTCCTCAAGGTCCTTATAAAATCTTGGATCATGATGTGCTAACCTTTCTAAGAAATTGGCGTATCAAAGTTTTTTTTTTTTTTTTTTTTGAGATAAAATAGAATCACTTTTATAAATATGATCAATCTAAAGAAGCAGAGTGCTCCCTTAGTATAATTTCCCGGATACAATCAGGAACAACCCCAATCCATGTTCTCTCAATTCCCTCCCTAACAGCCTGTCGAGCAATTGTATGGGCCACCTTATTTAGCTCGCGACCCACCCGCTGCACCCGCCACTGTTGAAAGGCCGACAACAAAACTTTCATGTCATCCACCAGGTGACCAATTGTGCTCCCGTCGGTGGTCACTGCATTGACAGCCTTCACCACCACCTTTGCATCCCCTTCTAATAAAATCTGAGACAGCCCCATTTCCTTCCCTAATTCGAGAGCTTGGGTTCCTGCCCATGCTTCCGCCGCCAGAGGATCCATACAGCCAGACCTTGTCAAACCACGTACAGCCAAAATTTTCCCTTTCCAGTCGCGAATTACAGCATCCACCCCAGTCTTTTCCCGCTGTTTACACAGAGCAGCTTCCCAATTGGCGTATCAAAGTTGATGGCTATGTGCCATCCACCTACTCTTTGATCATTAATTAGTGGACGCCTTTGTTGAAAAGCATGCCATTCTAAATTCTAAAGTAACGGAGCTTGAGATTTGACCGTTAATCCAAGACCCACTTACTTTCTTTCTTTTTTTTTTTTCCTTTTTTTAAAAGTTTAATAAATTCAAATTATTACTCAATTGACCGTATTTCTTTAAATTTTTAATTGCAATAATATTAGTCATTTTTGTTAATAAGACAAAAATATTCTTATAAATTCGGAGAAAATATATATATATATATATATATATATCAATTTTGTTTCTTTAACAAAATTGATTTTTTGCTTTTTTTTTTTTTAAAAAAAAAATCACTTCCTTTTTCTTCATTTTTTTAAATAAAAAATTTAGTTTTAGTTTTTTTTTTAAAAAAAAAAAAATTATTAATGGTATTTTTATTATTGGAGGATATTGATAATTTTTTAATAGTTTAGAAAGAGTAATAATTTGAAGAAGGAATGTGAATTTTTTTTTTTTTTTTTCTCGCATGCATAAACTAGAAATATATTTGCTATAATTTGGTAGAAAGGAGAAAACGGTCTGAACATGAAAAGAGTATGATGTCATTATAAACAATAAAAGACAAATCGATGTAGAAAATTAAGCAACGTTATGAAAAACAAATTGTCAAGAATATAGAAGATTAGGTGAGACGTCCAATCACCAATACAAGTGCTAAGGTTTTCGTACAAGTATTACTCATTTGTGACTTGGCATACCACTAAGTTTGCTTTTGGCGCGAATTAACAATAACCTTTGTCCGATTGTTGTCTCAAGAGATTTCACATTTTTTATGGGCAATTCAGGCAGCAAACAATATGACATTATTAGCGGGCAGTCTAAGTAAACGGGGCTTGCAATTGTCTAAATACTTATCCGAGCAAGTGAATAGTGCAATAGGATAAGACTATTGCATCTGGTTTGGGTTTGATTGGAAAAAATATCTCATTCAATAGGGGTTGTCCTAGAGATTAGATGAGATTGAAGTAAGAGTAATGACTAATGTACCATCAAATTCCCCATAAAAATTTCTTGCTACGAAGGATATTGTAGATTAAGAATCAGGATTTCCTATATAATTAAAATCCGTGTTATTATTTTTGTCTGTTTTATATGAGTTTGTGAGACACTCCTCAATTGAGTAGGAAGCCCCTCTCTTGGCCCTACACTTTTTTTTTTTTGACAAAAAATTGTAGGAGATTCAAATCTTGGTCATTTATTTATAATAAATTAGAAAATAAATTTAAATAGATAGAGGTGATTGATCATCTCAAGCAATTGGCGGTTGGTTAAACCAGTCAAAAAAGGTGGTTGACCATCTTAAAGATGCTGATAGAAGTGATCGACCATCCCCAAAAATTCTTTTGAAATGTATCCGATCATGATAACACGACAAACCACTCCCAAAATAATTTTAGATAGTTGGTCACCCCTAAAAGAAGTAAACATGAGCAGCCGACAACCCTCAAAGAAGCTCAAGAGTGATCTGACTATCCCATCCCCAAAACAATCCATGAGAGAGGCTAACCTCTTCCAAAATAATTTTCTAAAAAGCGATTGGCCTCCCCGAGAGTAACCAACAGGATGACCTAACCACCCAAAACAATTTTAAGAATAATCAACCACCTCAAAAACACAATAGAAATGGCCGATCACTCCCATAAAACAATTAATGGGATAATTTAGCCGCCTTTCAAAACTATTTTTGAGAATGATTGGACACCCAAACCCATTTGGAACTAATTGACTGTAAATCATCACTTGCTCTGAAAGTTAAAACCCTTTTGCAAGACAAAAGAAATGCATAATAAATTCTTAATAGTTTTAAAAAATTATTGACACAATTTTTAGTTAGAAGATATTACAAATTAGGTATTAGCTAAATTAGATATTCTCCTCTTCGTATATTAAAAAGCAGCTTAATATTCAGATCCGCAGGCTACACAAATACTGTTTTGCTCGTATTTGGACAGGAGAGATGCCTACAAGTAGAGCACCATCTCGAAAATCTATGATTTTAACAATTTTCATTGGTCAGATAAGATGTCTTATCTAGCAGATGGATCAAACCGAAAAGATGAAAAATATAAGAGAAACACCCATTCATCCTGGAAAGAAAATCACAACATGCACATGAATGTGATAACTGAAGAAGACCCATCACAATATTTTGATATCAAAATTGGAACACGTTCATAAATGTTGACTAACAGTAGAAAATCCATTACGATGTAAACCACATACAGTATTTCTTGGTCCTAATATCAACTTTCAAATTTTAATCGGCGACACTAAACAAAATAGCAGTACAGAGTTTACTTAATCTTCTTCTTTGGCCTCAACTGCAAGAAGGAAAAAATTAGGTTACAATATTGTAGAGATTTGTCAAAAATCAGCAGACAACAGTTCACAACAACTAGAATTAAAACAACCCAAAAATTAAACTTTCAATAAAAAACTAAAAGGACCTGATTGCTATGACCACACTTCTTCTTCCGGCAGTTTACAGCCCTTGGGTGCAGACGAGCATAACATCTAGCATATAAAAACAGGAGATAATGATTGGCAAAGTAAAAACATAGTGCAATTCGATTTGTGAAAAACAAATGATGTATAAATCAAAAGCAGCATACAAACTCCATTACTGAGGCAAAACAAAATAAAATTACAGACCACTAAAGTCAAAGCTGTGGGCAAGCATACGGGATAATTTCATCTGGAAAATATTCACAGAAAGTGCTTGCCCAAAAATATACACAACATACACTTTTTCCAAAAGATTTGAGTGGCAGATAGCAACCCAAACTATAAAACACTAAATCAAAGTCACATCAAGTTGGGGAAATGCAACCACTCTTTCTTCGCAACTGTTCTACATGAACAATAAACTTATAACCATTAAGAACAAACTGCTAACCAAAGAGTAGCATATTTATCAAATCTGACACAAAAATCCACACAAAGTTCTCCTCTACCACCCAATTGATGTTTTCTCCCTTCTATCTCATACCTTCCTCTCTCCCACCACCCCATAAGCGTCTCTCTTTATAGTCCTGCCCAAATCACCAGTAATGTACGTACTCCCTTGGCAGTGGACATTAACAAGTAATCGACTAGCAAATAGTCAAATACGAAACGTACCACCTGTTAAGTTACAGCAACAGTAACAAAAAACCCAGTTGACAAAATTAAAATGGAAATTAATATTGGGACTAGGATGCCCTCCTTTGCACTTACAGAGTTAAAAGCAAGAGAGGGTTCAACTTACAGTCCCCACCAATTTCTCATACATAAATATTGTAGTAAAAGACAAGGTGGTTTCAAACTTAGGTGAAGTTTAACCAAGTTTTCAAAATAGTGACCATGTGGCTACTGTTGGCTAGCACCAACATAAATAACCCAGCCAAACCCCTTCACTCTTTTCCTTCCCTCAACCTGAGTGACATTTTGTCCAGCCCAAGATAGAACAAGCACGATTTAGTGTCACCCCTCAAGTATATTTTAAAGTAATTCTTATGCCAAAAACATTATGTACCACTCGTGAAAATCAACTGCCACTATACAAGTCCAGCTGACAAAGTTGAATGGAAAATCAATATTGGGAACAAGAAAAACCACTTTTGCATGTAAACAGCATAAGAGTATAAGTTATTGTCCCGTCAATAAAAATATAAACAAATCAATCAATCAGAGAAAAGAATGAGATAGAATAGGAACCCAGCTCTGCACACGAAATAAAGAGTCATAGAAAGAATGGTTACTTATTCAAAAAAAAAGAATCCAACACAACCCCTAACGTGCAGCATCTGAGCCACTCAAATTGAATCTCTCCCCATCTAGTCCAAGACCAAACAAGGACACAGTGCCATCTCTATTTTATTCTAAAATGAAAACTATGGTGTCACAGCCATGAAAATCAACTGCAAGTAAATAAGTCTATCTGACAAAGTTGAAGAATGGAAATTATTATCTGGATCAAGCATAACCTGTCGTTCACCTCAAAAGCAGAAGAGGCCAAGTATTTGTCCCTTAAAGAACACATCTAACCCATTGACCCCAGTAGAAGAACATATAAAAAGAAATCATCAATCCAATGCTTTGAACACCCAGAAGTCCCTCCATTCAAATCTACGCCACATGACCAGTGTATACGGCCATGTAAACAAATAAAATTCGTTGATTGAAGTTTTCACAATATCAAGTACTTAAACATAATACATCACAGCAAAAGAAGCCACTTGGCTCGCTATTCTTATCCTACATTTCACCATCAACCAAGCCACCAAATGGTAAAAAATATATCATCAGCAAACGAATAAATAAATTTACAAGTATTGAAACATTCAAAATCACAAATCCCAAAAGTAACTCAACCGTAAATGCAGTAATATCATATAAACCACATATAGAGCATTCTTACTTGCGGCAAATCGTCTTGTCTTGATTGTATTTGCGGGCCAAAGCCATCAAAGAAGGCTCAATGATCCCTCCACGAAGCCTCAGCACCAGATGCAACGTCGACTCTGAACAACACCAACGAACAGACAAGCAAATAAATTAAATAAAAATCAATTTTACAACACAGGGCGAGAGGGCGCACAAGAAAGAGAGAGGGAAACCTTTCTGAATGTTATAGTCGGCTAGGGTTCGGCCATCTTCGAGCTGCTTTCCAGCGAAGATCAAGCGCTGCTGATCCGGAGGAATTCCTGTGCAGCCACACACACCAGATCATCTTGTAAGCTTACAGATTTTAATAAGTCTAAACCACTCGGTTCTGATAATCAAAAAGAGAACAAAGAGGTTTAGAAAAAATACCTTCCTTGTCTTGGATCTTGGCCTTGACATTGTCGATGGTGTCACTGCTCTCGACCTCGAGAGTAATGGTCTTCCCGGTTAGGGTTTTCACGAATATCTGCATTTCTCTCTCTCTCTCTCTCTCCCTTCCTTTCTCTCTACTCCGTAGGGTTAAGTGCGACTTTTATACTCTGTTTCTAGGGTTTCGCTTTGGTTCTCTCAAGGAGGCGGTTAGGTTCCTACGACCTACGACCTACGAATTTGATTTCCGATTGTTGACCCGACCCGACCCAAAACCAGCGATGGTTATATGGTAAGCGAAGAAGCTTGGCACATTGGGCTAAAAACGGCTCGTCGTTCTTTTAGTTATACTGTCTGCCGTGCTTATACAATTCCTTAGTCTTGTGATCGACGAAAGTCACGAAATAAATCCAAACCGTGTCCTTTAGTTTTTGGAAAATGTTGAGAGAATTATAATTTTTACTATGACCCTTTACAAATTGACCTTGCCAACTATTAACTATAATTAAATTTAAATATCATATAAATTATTACATTAATTAGTTTATAAAAAGCTTGTAGTAAAACTATAATATTCTTTTTCTTCTATTTTTTTTTTTTTTTTTGGAGAAAAAAACTATAATATTCTTGGCTGCACTTATATTCACCTTTAAATATTAAAACACATTGCATTGCAAAATTCTTTAAAAAAGTGGGATCGGTAGTGACAGGATTGTATGTCTCTTCTTTCTTGAGGGTGTGTTGCGTTTTTCTAAGAAATGCCTTTACGGCTTGTGCTCTTGCTTTTATTTTTGCAGTTTTGATATAATTCTTAGAGAATATCTTCTATTCAGTCGTGGCAGGAAACATGAGCTTTCTGCCCTCCAATAGAAGAAAGCCACGTCAGTTAAAGCATAAAAAGTGCACAAAATTTGCCTACCTCAAGCTGAAAGCCAAGGCTACTCATCATTGCCGACACTGAAACACGCCGCCACCACCTAGGCAGAAACCACCGGCCAAATTCGATCTCCACCACCCACATTCGAACCCCCCGCCCAGTCCACCACCCAGACCACCGCCCAAATTCGAGCCCCACTACCCATGCCCAGATTCGTATTCAACTTTCTCTGACCAGATACCCACTTTCTCTCTCTTCAATTTGATCCAAATTTTGCTATTTTAGGTTAAGAATAAAGGCAAATTATGTGCAATTGTTGGCGGATGCAGATGGGTTTTGAAGAATCTTGGTTTCTCTGATATGTAATCCTCGTTTTTGAATTGTTCTGTTTCGATTTGTAATGATCATAATGTACAAATGGAAAGTTGTTTAAGCATATGTGGTTGTGTTCTGTTTTTGGTAGATGCTGTTTTTTCTTCTTTTGGTTGCTAATCAATTGTCAATCGGCTTGTATTATAGATTTTACGATCTGGGCATGCTAAAAAGATAAACTCTTTTCGTGTCCTTTCTACGCAAGATTTTTTATGATTGTGACCCATGTTCTGAGTTTTGAAGGATGGGTGTTGAAATTGGCTTTTTTGGTTCATTTTGATCCTGTTGATCTGGCTTTTTTAAGTTGTGATGAATTTACGTGAATAGAAGTTTTTATTCAGGTGAGATGGGTGGCGTGGTCTGGGTGGCATGGGTGGCGTGGGATATTCGCCATGGGTTGGGCTTGGTGGTGGCAGGGTCATCTGGTCGCCGTGGGTTGGGCTAGGCGGTGGCGGCGTGGTTTGGTCGTTGGGATGGGTAGCGGAGCTGGGTGGAGCAGCGTGGGCTTGGCGGAGCTGGGCAGGGCAGCATCTCTGCCTGGGAGGTGGCGGCGTGGTACCTGGCAGCCGACATGAAGCTTGAGAAATTTGTTGGGTTCAAACAATTTTCTAAGCTTTTGTTGTTTGAGATATTGTGAAGTTTGATGTTTGTGATATAATTTGGTGCAACCAAGTTTACTTTGTTATGTGTGATAATCTGATTTGTCACTCACTTATTGGTGGGCAAAAACATCCATTTTTTTGCCACGCCCGTATAGAAGACGCACTCTCATTCTTATCCTACCCCAAAAAAGAAGAACCAAACTAAACGAACCAGAGAAGAAAAAACAAATGCTGAACCATTTTTCTATTCCTAAGTTGCAGAGATCGGCAAATGGTATTGTCTATTTGAAGACAGTAACACTTTCGATGATTGTTTAACCCGACAACTTAGTTGCAAACACCTGAAGAGATAGACCGCTGACATTCTTAATACTGTTCTTGGGTCGAGATTAAGATAGTAAAATACCACCCGGCAGTTTTAAGAAATGTAAACTCAACGGCCTAGCAACATTACAGCATTCAGACTGGGGACGATGAAAACATGGTTTGAACCAAGGCATCAATCAATCAAGACAATTGGCCAAATCCGGAGAAACTATTTCATAAAAGTTAATTAAAAAAGGTTGACTTCGGAAAAAAAAAAAAAAAAAAAAAGGAACCATCAAGACAATCACAAATTAAGTTCCATATCCAACTTGGCTTCAGAAGATCACAAGCGAAATATTAAAAGTAACCCATAAAAAACATATTTTGTTTCAATTAAATGATCAGATCTCAACCTAACAAAAATCAAAACTACAAGTATTGTTCTCAAAAGGAAGATAACATGGTTGCATCTAGACTGAAGAAGTCCAAGCAAAGATAGCAGCTGATTCGGCTTGATCTGACATGGAAAGAATCACAACCTTCTCCCCCTTCTGCCGCCCTTTCTACGAGTACTGTCGCTAGGAATTGGGGTCACATCCTCTGAAAACAATATAACAAGGTCTATTATTCTCTGCAGAGGAATTCAAAACCAAGAAACATCCACAGTAGGAAAGATAAATCAAGAGAATTGTGGGATCTCAATTGAATAGTGGCAGTTGGGTGCATGCAGTGCAGGCACTGAGCCAGATATCAAAAAGACAAAAGTTCAATAATTACAAATCAGTGGTGGCGTAATTCATATAGAGCTGCAGATACCAGAGTCTTTAGGAGAGAGGAGAAAAGAAGATGGAGGGGTTGGATAAGAGAATTAGAATAAAACAATTTACATACTAAAACCCAACAAGCCTTAATGGATAAAGAGAACAGCAATACCTATGCGGCCAATTTTCATGCCTGAACGAGCAAGGGCTCTAAGTGCTGACTGGGCACCTGGACCAGGAGTCTTAGTCTTGTTCCCTCCAGTAGCCCGCAGTTTTATATGTAGAGCAGTAATGCCAAGTTCCTGCAAATTACAAGCAAGAAGAATCAAGAAGAATTTTTAGACCAAACAAGAATTGTGAAAATTTTTGATTCATACACAAGCGAAATACAAACATCCCACTTCCATGATGGAAAAACTATCAGATCACCAACTAATAGAGCTCACATACATACAAATAAAGTCAAACTAGACCTGAAAAATGACAAACTAAAAACCAGGAGACCAGATTCACATAGATTCTAATTCTGCAGTTGCACATCAATTAAGAACTAATTTTTTGATAAGTTGCACATCAATTAAGGAGTTAGGAGAGGTATAGCACAAACCTTGCATCTTTGAGAAACATCCTGTGCTGCAAGCATAGCTGCATATGGTGATGATTCATCTCTATCAGCTTTCACCTTCATGCCACCTTGGGAAAGAGAAAATGAGTCACGGAATAAATAGGAGGCAAACTAAAGAAAATGGAAGTTAAGACAAAGTCGCCTGAAAAGAAGTAAAGATGCTATATCTAAATCAAGCAGCAACCAACCACCAAGTACGTCAACAGCATATAGCCTTCTATGTGAAAAAATAAATCAACGAAATAGAAGTAGGACCAGGAAGATTCTCAAAAGAACTGAATCATAGGAGAACCGTACATATATTAGAACACAATAAGATTGTTTGAGAAACAAAATTTCAACTACTAGAATAATCATATATCAGAGAAATTGGTCATTTACTATCTATCTATCTATCTATCTACACACACATATATACATATTGAGATGCCTAAGCTAAATCCCCACATGTACCCGGAAACTAGCAAGATCAACACGGGTTGCACCAAAAGGATTCCAGTAGGATTTGAATACAGGCCAGAATGGTAGATTTGAACACAGGTCAACGCTTCCTGAGACATTCTAAACCCATGTTGAAGAGCCACTCAAACTAACCCCTGGCTTTAGGCACCACGGAACTTTGGTCAATTGATATTAGAATGTCCACATTTTAGTTAATGGTAGATATGCTATTGTTTAAGACATAGACATAAAAAATATCCACATTATAGTGAGCCAAGAGCAAGACCATGTCATACCAGTAATGCGAACAAGTGTTTCCCCTCCAGACAAGTCAGTCACATGCTGCAATTCAAACAAAAACATTTTATACGATTGAACTGGAAGATAATTAATCTACCAAAAATGTTATACAAATGAATTACAAGAAAAATTCATGAACATTTACAATAGTTAATACTTACAATGAATGTGTCATTGAACGAGGCAAAAATGTGGGCCACACCAAAAACCTGCTCTCCTTCACGTGTAGCGGGTCCTAGTGTAACATTTTCTTCTTTGGGCTCCCTGGTTTTCCTTCTTGACTTCAAAATCCACACAAAGGATATGTAAGAACTCATACACACGGTCCAAGAATTACAAACACAAAGTTGGGAAAACCAAATAAAAGTAAACCCAATTGGCACCATTGTGCAAACAGACACGTATTCAAGAGCTCAAATTTTAAAGGAAGAAAGCCATGATAAGGACCACTCTCTTTTGCTATCATCAGCTCTCCCATCATTCCTTATACATCCAAAATCTCAATTAAGACACGTGCCCCAACAAACATGTTAGGATCACCTGTTGACCCCACTTACAAAATGTCAAGTCCAAGCATTTTTATTGACCACAATACTCCTCCCAGGAAGAAAGCAAAAAATGCTCCATTGGGTTCTCAAAAAATACAATAGGAAGCCAAAGAATAAAAAGAAAAAAAAAAATCTACCTAGTTTTGTTGGGTATCTTTAAACCATTTCAAGCTATTTCCTTTCCTTGCCCTAATATTTTCAGAGAAACAAACGAAAAGGTATGTCACTATTGATACTTCAACAATGATTTTAACTTGCAGTTCTGTAAATTGAGTCTACACTTGGCCCTCACATGTTGGTTGATATGCCATAAGTATACACAATACAGAGGGAGCTTTTGCATAGCAACAGAGATCACACTCATTGAAACACTCATCAACATCAAACTAACCTAGTAATTAGCTTACAGAAAGGTATCACATTACCATTATGAATCGGTTCGGTTACCAGGAAAGATGCAAAAAATAAAAAAGACTAAATCTTTCTTATTCTCTTTTACATGATTCACAGTTCACACACAAAAAAGGACCCTTTTCAATAACCATATGAGGCACAATTGAGCTGAACAATTTCAGCTTTTTTCTGAACATCAAACAACAAGAACAATGTTTGGCACATCTTCACTTTTCCCACAATTTCTCAGTATCAAACAGAAAGTAACCCAATCTATTCAACACATCAGAAGAGAACGTCAAATCAAGGTTTATCTCTATCCCATTACATAATACAATGAAAATCCAATACTGGAGTTTGGTTGCCAAGAAAACTGAGAAAGGATATTTCTTTCTCATGCTTCCATAAAATTTAAAAAAAAATTCACAGCAGCCAAAGCAAGCGGTTGCATTACTCTCACTCGTAGTTGCACAAAACCTATTTTAATTTACGAATCTTAAGACAAATGCGACCTAATATTCCAAAGTTTCGGTTATTTTCATATTGTTTTTCCGCGCTTTCTCGACCACCAAACTACCAGAGTTTCTATTACGCAATGCTGGTTCTCAGATCACGAAAATTGAAGTCAAAGAGAGAGGAGAGATAGGAGTAGAGACGCTTACCATGGCTGCGATGAGCAAATGGAAGTTAGGTGTATCGCGAACTCTGACGCTGCTCGGCCTTCGGAAACCCTAGCTGGTAGGAGAGCCGACGTGTATCATTGCCGTTTTATAGCTAGGGTTTTTGGACCGAAAGAGCCTGCGAAATAACCGAAATTCCCCTGAAGTTCTTTCAATTTTAAATCTGACCCTGAAAGTTTACAGGTATTCCTCATTGTGGTTACATCCCCTACTTATATATAAAATAAAATAAATAAATAAATAATAAAAAATTTTAAAAAATTGTTTACGTCCCCCTAAAGGTACATGGATATTCTCTTTGTAGGAGTAATTTCATTATTAATATTTTATTTTGTTGACAAAAGTTTATGTATTCTTTTCAAATACATAAATAAGTAGGGGATGTAAAGGTATATGTAAGCTGTAAAGTTTATGTATTCCCCCTAAAGGTACATGACCACCCCTTCTTCTTTACACACACATATATATTAGTTTTTTTTTTCTTCGAATTTGTAGGGGTATTTTTGTTTTATTGAATAAATTTGTGGTCTTTTTTGTTGTCATTGGGGGTGACGTTCATTTAATCAATAGTTTGGGCGGATATTGACAATTGAAAAGTACTTTAAGGGGTTTATGCAGACTTTTCCCTATTTTGGTTTATCTAGTGATGTATATAATGTTATATTATTAAAATTTTTTAAATGGCATGGCCACATATTAACCAAGTGACATCATGTATACTATTACATGAAATAAAATAAAATATCAACCCTAAAACGAAAAGGAGAAAGGATTAAGACACTGATTATAGATAATACTTTAAATATTGCAATTTTTTTACAAGCTAAGCATCCAATTAGTTGAGAATATGTCCTATTCAATATTAAGTTTTTAGTAATGTTAAAGACATTATATTTTGTACTATAAGTTCTTTACAAATTGATGTGCCAATTCATATACAACTTATTACGTGATCCCGTTAAAATGTTGACTATTATATGACAATTTTAATTTTTCTCTTTTTCATTGAACACTTTAAACCCTTTAGTGCCTTTTATAGCACCCAGGCCTAACACCAACTTTACTACCGTCTTTGAATGATTTGTTAATATTTTAGAACTACTCACATAATTTCATTTTTGGAGTAACTATATTTATTTCATTTCAATTGTACCCTATTTGTAAATACCCCTAAACTTAAAAAAGTGACAATAAATCCACTCGAACTCCCAGCACTTTTCAGGTGACCCCGGGGCCTTTTATTAGGATTTTCTATTAGGTTTGACAAAAATCATCACAGGGCCTTCTATTATAATTTTTTTTTTTTAATCCAAAAGCATAATTACACTTTGAGTAATGCTAGGTACCATCTTTTTATTCTCCTAAAGCTGATGTGGCTTTTAAAATTACCATTAAATTTTAAATGAATCATACTTGAATTTTGATAAAATGATGATTTTGAAAGCCGCATCAGCTTTAAGAAGATTATAAGAGAATAAAAAGATGGTATCTAACATTACTCTTACACTTTTACAAGAAAATGTCAAAATTGGTCATGTATATGCCATGTAGGGTGATTTTTCTCCAACTTACCAAAAAAAAAATGTTAATGATAAAATAACTCAAAAGTGTTGCAGAGTTTGGTGTGGGGTCAATTATCAATTTTTAAAATTTGAAAGGATGTTTATAAATAAAATGACAGTTCAAGAGACATAAAATGTAATTTTCCTAGGGTACACCAACAATACCAAATGAATAACACTACTCTTTCCATCTATTTCAAGCTGATTGATGTGACGTATTTTCAATTAATGTGAAATTAGTGAAATAGATAGATAGAAAAGAATAACATTACTCACTCCAAATTCAAACGTACGAAAATGACTGAAAGAAATTTGAAATCTTTCGAACGGTTTTGAGTTTTAATCAATAATTCTGCATTTCTCAAGTTTCGAGGTTCTACCAAAGTCATCATCTCAACCATTATCACTGCCTCATCCCAACATCAAAAATTATTTTAAAGTGTGTCATCACTGAATAACCAATCAAATTTCAGTATATAAATTTTTTCTATTGTTGATATCCAAGAAATCAACTACTATGAGGTCTAAGAGATGCAAGCTTTGGAGCAATGATCTCTAAAAGCCCCTTTGGGTTGTCTGCGTGAACCCAGTGGCCTGAATTGGGAAGCACGTGAACAGAAAACTTCCCCTCAGACCCATCTCCATCTCCTCCCCGATTGGCAAGGTCTTCAAGCTGCTGGATCACATCTTTGTCCCACCTGTCACTGTTCTCTGCACGGACAATTGCTATATCCATACCTTTTGGTGGATGCTCCAAAAGAGACCAATAAGACTTCTCCCTACAGGATTTTTACGTTCAATGTTTATTTTATTTTAAAACGAATACCAGTAGAAGTTTTTTTCTTTTTAAGGAAGTGATTTCAAATTGATCTCTAAGAAAATCATATATTTACCTGTATGAATTGAACATTTGCACAGCACCTTCAAGATTAAATGCCCATGTCTCATGCTCTCCTGATTTCTTGAGGTTGCTGCCTATCCATTCTGACAATGACTTTGAGAACCCAAGTTCAATCATACGACTCACAAGCCACCTGAAGTCTCAGGAACAAGATTTGTTTCAAAAGAAATTCAGCTTGGTGGATTCTATAATGGTGGCATATGACAACATTGTATATATCCCAATCTATTTTTTTTTTTTGGATGAATGAGCATTTCATTAACCAACAAAGAATACAAGAACCCTCTAGCTAATTCAGCTAGAACTCCAGGAAACCAGCAAGTCTCTTGAACACTCCACTATACATTAAAAGAAATATCCCAATCTACTTAGTTTTTGACAATAACAAAAGAAACACTTTTCACATAGAATCTAATATGATCCTTCACAATTTAACCAGACATAAAGAAATAAGAAGCCTCCAAGGCAGATGCTTGAATGAGGTAAGGGGTGTGAGGTAAGGGGTGTGAGTGTATACATGTGTGTTTGATTTTAAAAAAAGAAGCATTATCCAATGGTTGATTTGAAAAAAAAAAATGTATGGAGATGGACCAGAGATGGAAAAAAAAGCATTTCTCATATTTTATTAACAAGTAAATCAATCTTATTAAAAAGTGCAAAGAAGCACAACCCAAATACACAAGAAGTATACAATGCAACTTCAACTTCACCACTTCAGATCCAGATACTTTTTTTGATAAGTAATGTTGTATATATCAAAAGCACAGAGGGGTGCAACCTTAGTACACATGGAATATACAAGAGAACGCCTAGAAAGAAAGACATCTAAGAAGCTAATCTTTATACTTCTAGAACGCAACTTCACCTCACACCTGCATCTGGATGTCTACCCCGTGGTGATAGTAGGCCCACTTAACCCACCAACACTATATTACCCATGCATACAAATAAGGGACATGACTCTGGTAAAGTTCCTTGGCCTAGGTTCATTAAATTCTCATACATCACCGGTACATAAAAAAATGGAATTTATTATTTACTAGATTTCAATTAACAAATATGTGAGCAAATGTTACAGTTAGAAATGATGACTCCAATGAGAATTTTGTGATAAAATGTTCAATATAGAACTCAACAAAACTTTATTACACTTTGTTGGTGATTCAGAACTTATCAGAATATTGTGATAAAATTTGCAGTTTAGATCAAGTGTTATTATAATTCATTCCCTAGAAGCAAAAGTGAGTGTGTTGTTTAATATTCAAAAATCTTCCTTGCATTTTCCTCTTGCTTTGGAAGAACACTTGAACAACTATATTTTTTATATATAAAAATTCAATTTTACTTATCAAAAAAAAAAGTGTTATTATAATTCATATTTTTTTGGGTAGAATTTTGAGATGATGATCTTGATCTTCTATTCGCAATTTAAGAAAACACTTACCACTAATATGGTGATTTTTTTTTTACTTAAAATACTTGACCTAAGGATCTAAACCTAGGTTTTGCCACAAATAGTAATACATTACAAGAGGGAAAAAAGGTTTTACTTTCGTGATGGGACTGATGAAGGTAAGCTCTGTAAGGTCTGCAACACCTTCTCAACTTCTCCATCACTGTTTTGAGGGTTCACTTCTCCAGGGACGGAGTCCAGTACCCACAGCTGTTCTGCATCAGGCAAATAGAAAATGACAAAAATATTTTCTGATGTGCAAGTAACTGAAAATTTTAAATTTTACTTGGTCACTGGCTAACCTGAACTCTTAACAGGAATCACATTGCAACGAAAAAAAGCCGCACATATATATTAATAGCACCAGAAAAACTAATGAAATTTGGGAAATGATGTGTTAAAAGAAGCAAGATGGTACATTTAGAATCCAATGAGACAATCACAAATATGGATTGAAATAAAGCCGTGGGCAAGATGTCTTGCTGCTAATGAGCAAATATATACAAAAGATGGAATCTAACATTTATTAATGCCATACAGAACAATTATAATAAATGTAATCTATTTAGAACAAATGATGCAACTACAATCACAAATAATCGAACAAAATGAGGAGACTCATATTCCTATTATTGTGCATCCATGATCTAGGGAACACTTGTACAATGACCATTGATCGGCCAGGCAAAGTTTGTCACGAGCCCATGTCCGCTTGGAAAATCACTTTACAAACTTACCTACTACAAAACTATGCATAAGAACTGCAGTATGTTTGTTTTAGTGGAATTAGTTCATTTAATAAGTTACACTTTGGAGGAGGGGTCAACAATCTCCTTCCACACCCCCCCCCCCCCCCCCCCCCCCCCCCCCACCTTTAATTAAACAAAGATAACTCATATTCTCTTCTACTGCTTGCTACAAGCTAATCAACAATGGTAAATTAATGAATATATTTGAAACTTCTTCACCCATAATATTGAACCAAATAGCATGTGCCTCCATTTTTAGAAATATAACATGCAAAAAACTAAAACTCTATATATATGTGCAATAACCAGACGCTAGGTTAGATTTTTCTTATTCTTTCCTTTTTTTCTTCTTTCATGGATCAGAAATTGGGGTATTCTATGTTATAGTAAAAGGGAGATATAGCCCAGCCTCATCCAAGGATGAAGTAGGTTAGCAAACCCATAGAGACACAACTACATCCAGATATTGCAAAAAGTAATTCTATGTCGGGAGCACTCTCTTGGCTAAACTGACATGCACATCAGTATGATTTATCATGTATAACAACAGAAGCGACAGACACTAAATAGCTCACTATGTTTCCAAAATTTAGACCACCAAAAGGTAAGACATGTGCCAGATACAGCCCAGATCAGCTAAACAAAGTTGAGTGCCTATTCTAACTCTCATTTTCTTATAGATCTTGACTTATGCTAGCAATACTGCAAAGGACAGAGGGAAGACTTCTCAATACTCCCAAACCACCAAGCTTCGCATTCACATACATATGAGTCCCACCTGTGACCTGTGGCATTACATGTGCAACCCACATGTATCTGGGTACAAAGCACAGTGCTCCAGGAGTTCTGGACATGAAGAGAGACAATGCAATTGTCCAAGTTCCCACATACATAGGGTTTTAAATTTCAAACTGATATTGCTACAATTAGATAATCATTCCCATTGCATACTTTCCACATTTCCATAACTGCTTATAAAATTACGGAATACCTTGTAGTTTATGAAGCATACAACAATTTTAACATTAAATACATGGGCACTTATATCTATGAAACTTTGGCAAAGAAAAACCTGTTTGGGCAATGCAACAGATTCACCATAGTCGCCACGAGTACAGCTCTCCGCAAACTGAAGCGCAACCTTACCGCCCAAGGAGTGGCCTATAACAACATCTGGCCAAGCCCAACCTCGAGCCTTCACTAAATGAGCCAAATCATTGGCCGCATTCACCATGTCATGAGGTGGTTCTAGGCCTTTTATCTCAGCTGATCTTCCATGGTTCCTCAAATCCACAAGCACCATCCTCCATTCTATACAAACATATATAACAAAAAGGCTTCTGAAATTGAGTAAATGCGGAGAATCGGACCTTACGATGGGTTTGGTCGCTAAGAAAAAAATCATACAAGAGAACAAAACAAAAATTCCAAAATTATGATCCAAATTGCTCCGGTTTCAGAATAAAACACTAATTTGAGTGAAAACCGAAGATTAACTAATTCCAAACAATAAAAAATCTAAGATTAGATTGCGAGAGTCGAGAGAGAGAGAGACTCAGAGAGAGAGAGAGATAGAGAGAGAGAGATTACCAGAGGAAGTAGAGGAATTGGAGAGGGTGGAAGCAAGACTTCGAGAGAAAGATCTCCAATTTCTGCCAGATCCCAAGAGGCCATGAAGAACAAAGGCCGTTGAGTGGTACGGCTTCTCTGTTGAAGCTCGGACCTCTTCGTACGCTATGGTTTCCAGCGATCTTCTGCTTCCGCAATGATGATGAGGTGGACTCGGTGATTTCAGGAACCGAGTCAGGAGATGGAAACCCGTTTTGTTCCTCAGAGTTCTTGCCATGTCCACTTTGCGTTCGAGGCGTGAGTCGGAGCGACTCGGTTAGAGAAGCAGCGAGGTGCTAAATGGCCATGAGCAAGGTACAAAAAAGCTTAAAAAATTAGTGCGAAGAAGAACCAGGGGTTTGGTAAACGACGACGTCTAGTCGTTTATTTTGACAGTGGACAAAAATGATTTTACTACTTTATATTGACAGCTGTGGGATTTGAACCCACGCCCTTTCGGACCAGAGCCTAAATCTGGCGCCTTAGACCACTCGGCCAAACTGTCAGATGACTTAGAACGTACAACAAATTTTATATAATTGTTATAAACGTATTATTTTTTTGTTTTTCTTAACCTTGTTAGCATCCGTACTTTTTTAAGATTACTTTTTCCTCCATTTAATCTCGAGTCTCTGGACAATGAGTTATCTTCTAGAATAATTGAGTTTCCATGAAAACAGTATATCTCCTCACAAAGTTGTCTTCTAAATTGAATTTGTAAAATTTCTTTTAACTTAGTCTATTAAATATCTTTAGAGCACACAATTCTCATATTTATTTGTAATCCTATTTATTTGTTATTTTAATCTTATTAAAAAATGTATGTAAGAATCACATATTTTAAGAATATATGTTAATTTAATAGACTAAATTAAAATAATTTTTTTCAACTCAATTTGAGGTAAAACTTTTATCTTTTTTGATTTAGTTCGGTCAATATTAAGACCATATTTGTCCTATCTACTGATGAATCTTCACACTTTGCTACACTTCCTAATGATGATTAGAAGCCGATGTTGTTTGGCCAAGTAAAATCAGTGGAACGATGAACCGCTCACTTGCAAGGGTATTGGGTGATTTTTTGGCCCAATAACCCCAACGGGCAGTACCCATATATAGGCCACCCACCCATATACGGGCGGACAGGTGCTCAAAACCAGCCCCCGCCCGGGGCAGTTCTGGTGGCGGTCAAGAACTTTTCTCTGCCCGTAAGATGCAACAGATAATTCCCTCAGCACTCACACTGGGAATAGCATACAATTCGCAGGATTTGTAATCAGGAAGCAAAGAGAAGATTGTATTTGTAGTAGCCTAGTAGAGAATGTCGGCTTTTGTCTTTCAACAAAATGTTTACTCAGATTTTTATTTTTATTTTTATTTTTCCTGAGGTCCTCTTAGAAGAAAATTATATTAGAAGGCCTCCAATCCTCGTCAGTCAAACGGATCTATTCGTGGGTCATGTTCGCTAGCCATCAACATCCCGGTGCACAGGCATGTCGGGCACATTACCTACATGTGAGTGCATATAATCAGTGAGTGAGTGAGAGGGGAAGAGCTTAACAGTGGCACTGCAATAGCAATCAAACGAAAACTAGGCACAACACATAGGACTCATGGATCAAGCTATAAGTTATAATTAAAAGCAGTCTTATAAGTTGACAATGCCAATTCATTTTCCATGAATAAGCTGTCTCTGATCAGATTATATACCTTTCCTGCGCCAGAGCAGTTTGGACACCTCTTTGTTGTCGGCACTTGCAGAGGGCGATCAGAAGCAGTGGATACTACTGAGAGAGGATCAATGCTCAGGCATACGCCGCTTGCAGAACATCGAGCACAGGCCAAATAACCTGACCATAGGACAACAGAAAATATGTTGAACCCATGAATTTGAAAGAACATAAGACGGTGCATAAAAGATCCACAAACTTAAGCTATCATAATGTCAATAGATAAGATGACAATATAAAATCAATCTACTTCTGAAGATCTTGATGAAACTGTCCCACAAGCATCTGAATGCAATACCTCGCAGCTCAAAAACAAATAAAAGAATATAACACAATCCAATCAGAAATTGATAGGCCACACTTTCTGTATTCAGCAGCAAATTAATTGGACATTGATTCATAAATATGGAAACCCCTTAGGCTATGGGAGGTTTAGACAATCTTTCATATTACAGAATCAGGTCTAGCTCAATTACAAAAAGTTCATCAGTACCACACCCTTCAGCCTATCAAGTATACAATTTATATCTCAGCAATTGGTGAATGAAGATGAGTGTGCTTTCAAATGCAACCATTAAGCAGGAAACTCAACTTGATATACAAAAGCATGTCCTCAATTAAAATTGTTACATACCAGATGAATGTATTAATAATTAAAACGTTCATTAGTACCATACCAGTTCCATAGCAATATTTGCATCTTTTCTTTTCTTGTTGCTCCACATTGTTAGCTTCAATTAACATCAGAGCTGAAATGACACCCACGGCCCCGCCCGAAAAAGATGCCACAATGGGATCAACCTGGCTGATTTGAGAAAAATTGAACAAGTGCAATTTAGAGCACTAATTAAGAAGATGTGTAGCTCATCAACGCCAAAATTTTGGTTTCTTTAGAATTCAGAATAAAAAAAAGGAGAAATGCTACTCGAAGTGAATACCTTAACTGCAAAGGCAAATGCATGCTGCGTATAAAATCTTCATATGAGGTGCCACCTAAACCCAATTTTAGCTCCAGCTGCCATGAAAAAAATGTAGACATTTAACGCACATCATGGTTAAGCATTGAAAGAACGTATACACACTTATGATCTGATAATAAAAACCCCAAATTCCAGAGAACTACAAGAAAATTTATATGTAATCACCATCAGTGTGATCAGAAACACCTAATATCTAAGTTATTGGGAATTTTAACAGGTGCGGAACTGGATATTACAGCTCCATAACACACACACACACACATACAAGAGAAGAAAAAAAAAAAAAAAAAAAAAAACAGTTACTGACGTTAGACAATAAAAATTGACACTTTCTTATTATTGTAAAAGTGAATGACAAATCAAATAGCTACTCTTATAAACTTACTGTTGGAGCAATAAGGCCCCCAAATGCGATTATTCCCGCTATAAATGACAAGCTAGTCAAGTACAGCTGCTTCAACGTCTTTGGTGTCTAGTTCAAAAGGAAATGCACAATGTTAGCCTCACATAAAAATAAAAATAAACGATAAATGCTCTAATGATACAGATCTCAGAAGAGAATAAGAATTTAAGAGAATAAGAATTTAAGAGACTAAAAATAAAGAGAGCAGAGTATGAGGAAATGCTGTTCCCGTACACAGGCTTACAGGATATCTCAGAAATGCATAATTAGGATTAAATAAATGATGCATTTGTTGTGCTAAATATCAATAATTACAGGATTCTAAGCATCTTTTCCAACTTTTCATTAGCATTTTCCTCTCTACATCTTCCATAAAATGAAGAACCCCAAGTACAGGCTTGGCAACTATAGACATGCTTTCTTAGGTGAATATCCAAATCTCCTTGCAACAATCATTTCAAAACTCACCACATGAGGGAGGAAAGGAATAGATGATGTCATTTCGGGCATCTCATCGGCTTCTTCCTCACTGCTTTCATCAATACCTTTCACACCCTTGATCCGCTCTTGCACCCGTAATCTCCTTACCTATGCAAGTTCCAGCTAAAACATTTATGTAAATCCATAAAAAAACGCTACTTAACCACAGAAAGTGCAACAATGTACAGAAAAATTTCAAAGGAATTAGGCTCTGCCAGATTAATATACATTTGGGACTGACTCTAAGAAATTAACAAACTTCACCTCTTCCATGAGGAGAAAGATCTTATTGCGTCTACTCCTTATGTTATTTTGAATTTCCCGCAGCTGCATCTGAACAAAATCCTGGACAGTTTCCGGTCCTTCTATGATGCAAAAGTTGCTAAAAAAATTGAAAAAAAAAAAACCACAAAAATTGAATGAGATTGCTAGCATACGGGAAATAAGTATCGACTCTCAGACGGTACCGGTCGTTATATATTAGGCGGACTACTTCAGCTTATATAATTCAATCTCTTTCATACAAATTCATTAGGAAAATTCAATTCTGTTACAGAAACAAGCTAGGAGCATTCTTATAGTTTATTTTATCTTAAATTCATCCCTAAATGCTGTCATAGTGTCATGCTTGTTTTTCCGACATTTTCTCGGCAACCAAACTGAAATACACAAAAATTTGAATAAAAATTATAAAATTCAAAGCAAACAAACAAACTAAAAAAAACCTCGGGATGTTATCGCTAGAGGCGTCCTTCGAAGAAGAAGAAGAAGAACAGACGATTCGCGGGCGTGTGGAGGTGCCTTTGAAGAAAGCGAAACGTTTCGCGTTTTCATTGAAAGAGGTACAAAAAATTAGGGTTTTAGAGGAATCGAGCTTAAGAGGAGAGGTTGGTGAGAGGAAATGAGAGCGGAGAGAGAGAGTAGACATTGTCTCTATCCTTCGCTCATTCCAAAATTGCAGACACAGAGAGAGAGGGAGAGAGAGAGAGAGAGACAGTAGACGTGGTTTAGTGGGAAACGAAGGAAAAGGATGAGGGGGAATCTAAGGGCTGCTCGATGTATCCAACGATAAGTGTGATGCCACGTGTTTCATGTCAACTGCTTTGTAGCGCGAGATTGTTCCTTTACCGTTGACGGTTGCCATCCCATTGTTGTTAGAGAGCAGGGAATTGGGCTTTTCGGCCTCGTTCAGTTCACTTTTAGTTGGGCCTAGCCTACCAAAAAAATGATACCCGCAAGGATTTTTGCATATTTTAATTAATTGATGGTCTAAAATAAATTATTCAGAAAATGGTCTAACATTCATCCAACAACATTATTAACATGACACTCATAATCAATTATTGGATATTTTTTTATTTAATAAGAATTAATCCAAAAGTTAATTTAGAGTGACACATCAGTATTGTTAAATGAATGTTGAATAGATTTATAGTATTTAACATTAATTTATTAAAAAAAACTTCTTCTGATGCGATTTAATATTCATCTATTCTAGTTTGGAAGAAACATTGTCACTATACGAGCATTTTGCTAGCATTATACGGAGGCGAAACCATTTACAAATCACAATAAGGTAGGCTCAATTGAACTATTTCAATTTCATTTTTGAGAGGAGACGAAAAGATTATTATTACATCATTCAACTTACATGGTCAAGGATTATTTCCCTCTTCACAAACCATTGCAACAAATTACAAATATAATGATATTAGAGTAATGCTAGAAACTACACTTTTATTCTATCACTATTTTATTGTGTTGATGCTATAATGTCAATCAGCCCTTGAACTCATTCTTGTAAATTTAAGGGACTGGTTGACGATGCCATGTAATTGTTGTATTGTATAATAAAAATGTGATTTTTAACGTTATTCTATAAAACTATCATGAGAAACAAGAAGAGAAACAACAACACAACAACTAAAGGAGAAAACCAACTGTCAAATCCCCCATATTCATCATATGGATCATCTTCCCACTCCAAGGCTGCCTCTTTAGTGTACTTCCTTCCCGGAGCTCTGATTGCACCATTTCCTCCTTCAGCTGATCTAATATGAGACAAAATGTGAGGAAAAACCTTCTTATCTGACTCTTCTCCAATCAAAAGGTCAGAATGCCCAAAACCCTCCACAACAACTCTCTCATGTCTAAAGCCAGGCTGGTGTAACTTCATATACTTGTTAGCAAGAAATGAAGTCTTTGGAGTCACAAGGAGACTCCGCCCTCCTGAAATATAAAGCGTAGGGAGCGCCATTCTCTCATGATGGATCAAATATTTGTTGTTGCCATTGCTGTCTACAATGAAACCGGCTTTGCATATTTTTCTGATGTGCGGAAATGCTGCCATGGGAAGCCTTGTCAAAGTGCTCTCTTTGCTTAACCAGTAGTGCATGCTGGGGCTTACATTTCCATGCCAGAATGCGCTTCCAAATATACCAGCAAAAACCTCACACTCATTGCAGGTGCATCTCTCATACCTTGGTATCAAACAGGCAATAAATTTCAAGAGACGATGTCGGAAACTGCACTTTGATGTTTCCAACAGAGGCAGGATATTGTTCTTGCCTAGGATAACCATGGAAAGCTGCACGTTGAATTGAAACACCTTCTTGAGCTCAAGGAGAAAGAGATCTTGAGAAATTATTCTAAATTAGAGAAAGAGGGGTTACCGGGACCAGAGGAAGCCACATTTTGAACATTGATGAAGCATTAAGCTTGAAGAACATCGAAGAATTGGTGCAAGACAGGGAAGCTATATGGGTTGCAGAGACATGCCCCCCCATGAGAGCTATGTGTATGGCTAAGCCTCCAACACAATGTGCAACTACATGTATTGTTGTATGCTGCCCATGCAATTCAAGGATCTTATTTATTGCTGCAAAAGAAGAGGCATTGGGTGAGTGAAAAACTAACAATTGATAAAATGGCTTATATATTTATGATTTTGGTTTCTTTTACCAGCTGGGACATCAAATCTTCCAATATCTTCAATTGTGAAGTCCTTTGAAGGATTCAAAGGGTGCAACCTTGGTTGCAGTAGCCATGTTTCATGCCCTTCTTCCAGTAAAGTTCTGACCAAGTCATTTGGTTCTGTTGGCAACCAGTAACTCTCAGCAGAATGACCATTAAGAAGGAGAACTGGATTTAGTTGTTTTGGTCCTTCAAGCCTTGATGGAATTTGGGTGCATTTCCATTGCCTGCAACTGATAAAAAATCCATCTTCTGCATGATATACAAAGGACAATAGATTAGAAACTCAAGTGGAAAAGGAAATAGAAAGAACAAACATCTTAAATGAATATCCATAAGTACGTATAAGCTCAATGTAGTTTCTGTTTCTGGATGTTTATAAGCATTGACTCTCTAGCTAAAGACTACATTGAATGCAATCATACTATTGAATATACACATGTGAGCGTAGAAAGGTTTGAATCCCACATTGGAAAGATATGATTATTATAGCATAGACTTAACATACTCTTAAACAAGGGAATTAGATTCCTGATACCTGTTTTTATTTCATGGAGGGTGCTGCTTGGATAAGGTTTAACATATGAATCTGATAGGGTGAAGTCCTTGTGACTCCCTCGTGGTATCTGTAAAAAATAGGTTCTTAGGAAAGTGTGCAATAGATGACGTATGAACCTCCCTCTCTCGTTTCCTTCAAGGCTTAAGATGCTCTTCAAAAGCTGTACCATGGAGATACAGAGCTCGCCTCTTAGATTCACAGTGTCTTCCCTTGAATTGTTCTCAACAACTTTTTTAAATGTCACATGCAGAGTTGTTGTCTCCCTCCAAGCATATAATCCAAGGAGATAAGGATTCATTATCTTCCTCCCCTCAAGAATATATCTGCATGAACTTGAACTTCATTAGTTCTCTAATATCAGAAAAGAAAATATTGATGAGGAAATGTTATCATAAGTACCTTGAACCAGAAGAAGCAGCAAGGAGAAGCTGATAATGCATATACTGTGTGTAAGGAGTTCTGCATTCTACTTTACACAAATTTATTTCCCCATCTATAATATGTAATTTATCCTTCTCAATGGCTATAAATTCCACATATCCACCAACTTTCCCTCTTAAAAGAGGATGAAATTCTCTGACACCCAATTTCCCCTTCTGATCTTGAGAGTTCATCTTCACTTTCAGATAGGCTTTGCAAGGCATACCCCCTACATAACCCTCCATGGTTTCATTAAAAGTGACCGTTGATCTCCAATCATTCTCTATATTCTTATCAGAGATGGAATGTGGATTTTGATCAACAGCTTTAACAGGAATTTCAATACCCTCATTGCTCTTGTACGTGAGAACATCCCTCACAAGGTGCCTACTTGCGTACTCAGCCACAGTTGCAATTGTAAGAGATGGATTTATGCCAACAGAGCAGGGGATTAAAGAAGCATCACAGACATAGAGGCCAGCGTGTACAGTGGCTGGACCTTCTGGGTCAAAAACCTGACCACTTGGGTTACAAACACCACATGAAAAGTCAGATGATGCATTGCAACCACCTAAAAGATGAACTGATGTGCTTCGGTACCTTGACATGAAAAGTATCCCTCCTAATTTCTTAGTGAGTTTCTGAAAGGCATTGATTTTCCTTGGGAGTAAAGGATCGTAAGGTGGACTAAAGCAGATTCTATTCTTGTCCTTATCAAACGTAATTTTCCCATCACTCTCATCATATCCCATTGCATTAAGAACCATGGCTTGGCTTGCTTTAAAACCTGTCATGTGTTTTATCTTGTCAATTATCCCATGAAAGAACCAGGATCCAGCTGGCCAACCGTAAGTTGCGATCCCTTTGAACAGCAGGTAAGGATAAGCTGTTGGAAGTACACCACTCTGATATAACAACAGAAAAAAAGGGTAAATGTTGGATGAATCCTTAATCACACAGAGTTTTTATCCTTATATGTTCAAATGTATATCTATGTATGCAGGCATGTTTGGATACTTTTAAGACTATGCTTATAGAAAATTTCAGGTGAAAATACATTTAACCTCCCTTAAGTTGTACCACATTTTTATCTGGCTTCCAATATTTAAAAAGTAGCAATCGACATTTCAGAATTTCAATCATTAGCAAATTTGCCCATCCATTAACATTTTTTGTGACGGAAAATGACTCGTGCATTGTACATGGATGTAGTCTCCAAAATGCCCATAAGAGGGGTCAAGTATTAAGAAAAATAACAACTACAAAAAAAAAAAAAAGAAAAAAAAAATAAGTAAGTAAAATACAAAATTTTTGAAAAAAGAATAAGAAAAAAAGTTATGGAAGCTACTCTGTGGGCCATTTGGGGGTGTTCGAAGCCACTCCCATTAGGCTGAGGGAGCCACCCCCCATTTATCCGAAACGTGTAGCTATGAGGGTAATTCGCTACCTTAAACCCTATATGAGTGGTTTCACCCAACCCATTTGGCCATTTGAGGGTGGCTAAACCAACCCCATTTTCGCCAAATGGGATTGGTTCAACCACCCCTATTCTAGCCAAATGGGGGTGGCTCGATCACCTCTGCGGCCACCTACACTTGACCATCTTAGGGGCATTTTGGATAGTTCAAGAGATAAAAAAGTCCCTTGCAATGTACGTGATTGACTTTTCACCGGGAAAAATAAAAAAGGTAAACGAATGCGCAAACTTGCCAACTATTGAAACTTATAGGAGTCAATTGACATTTTTTAAATATCATAGGCCCAATCCAAAAAAAGGGTCCAACTTTCACGTGAATATTAATAGTATTTAACCCAAAACTACAAGTTCAAAGACCTATAGATATAAGAGCAAAATTGAACAATTTGAACTAGTACCACAATTTTAGATGTAGAGAAGTTTGGAGACCTGGATTGTGAATCCCAATGAAGATGTATAAGATGAAGAGATGGATGGCCCTGGCCTTTCTTGAAATGGTATCTTTGAGAGTTGCTTTCCCTTTAATCCGTAAGCACTCAAGGGTGCTTGGCTTCCAGCAAGATAAGCCACATTATTCCCATTACAGCTGAATCCAGATCCAAGTGCATCTGAAAGTTTCAATCCTCTCATTTGTGACCGGAAAAGTATCTCACTTGTCCCCAAAACTCCCCCTATAGGAAAACAAACAAAGATGTTAATTTCCAACTTGTTAAACTGTTTTTCTTTTTTTTTTTTAAGCAAAATTTGTAAAAAGGTACCTGAGAGGACTACATAATCAGCAGTTATGCAGTCAATCTCATTCAAGTAAACACGCCATCTTCTTCTCCTTCTCTCAATTTTGCCTTCTTCTCGGCAAATTTCATATGGGTTTTTAATCACATACTGAACCTCACACTCTGTTATAACATGACATCCTGCCTGCATCACAAAAAAAATTTCAACAGAAAAACTAAGATCCAAATATGAATAAGAAACTGTTGGACATATGCAATCCGGGGTCAGTGGCAGAACCAGATCTTTGAGTGAGGGGGGATGAGACTGTTTTTAAAAATTAATTGAGAGGAAAGAAATTAATCTTTCAGGGACTACCTCATAAAAAATATATTTTTTAATTGATGTTTTAAAATTTTTTGGGGACTCAGGCTCCCGGGCCTTGTGCTAGCTAGGTCTGCCCTTGAGAGAAACTTCTTTCATAAGTAGTAACACAGAGAGAGAAATATTTTCCACATAAAACTTGTGCAGTGTGAAAGAGAAATATTTTCTCTCTTAATTAGCCATTTTACTACAATGGGTAGGGAAAGAAAATACAAGAAGGCTTTGTTATTGCATTTCTTTTCACACACTTGTGCAGTGTGAAAAGAAATGTGATTTTATTGTTATTTATTTGATTTTTCAATATTTTCACTTGGTTTGTGCAGTGTGAAAAGTCAAAAGCTACTTTATCATAAACTAAGAAATGATTTGACTTAAGAATAAACCTCAACATGCCTTAAATATGGCATTTGAAAATTCAAAAGCAGCCTTATTATTCCTAGAAACTTTCCTGGCCTAGGAAAATGAACATGATATATAGTTTGGCAGTAAATGATCATAGAAAATATGCCTGGATTGCCGAATGTATATAGTTTTTGTCAGTAGAACTTTTGGCATTATAAGGACACCCAGCAAGACAGTTTCCACAGGCTAAGCAGCTACCAACTCTTTGAGGCTCCATTGAATTGGATGCAGGCTCTTCAAGACCAAAATTCATGCTTAGCTGCAATGGAGTCTCAAAACTGTTTTCAATCTGTCCATCACCTAATATTTCTCCCATGACTTTGGTGACAGGAAACTTGACAGGAACACTTTGTATTCTCAGCATGCTTGCAGCAGAAGCTTCACAATTTTCCCAATCCCTTTCCCATTCCTTTGGCCACTTGGGATTCCTTCTGGCCCGAACTGGGGTTGGCACCATCACTCCTGCATTCACAAGTGAACCTCCTCCAAGCCCACATGCCACTACTGCTAGAGAATCATTTTGTTCGTGTACCTATATTTTCATCAAACAAATTCATATATATATATATATATATATATATATATATATATATATATATAAAAAAGCATGTTTTAATCAGGTTTTCATGTGTTTTTGGTGATTAGACAGCGGATTCATTATATTTTTCTTCATAAGTTGTTCATTTCAATAAATATATGGGTTAAATACTAAATTAGTCCCTGGGGTTTCACAACTTTATTTTTTCCTCCTTGGGGTTTCATTTTTATTACAGGAGGTCCCTGTGGTTTTGATAAGTGACCAAATTAGTCCATCCGTTAGTTGACCGTTAGTTGACTGTACGGACTGACACGTGGACCAATCAGACGTCGACATGTGGCACATATATTAATTTTTTTAAATTAAAAAAAAAAAAAAACAGAAAAATCGGACGAAACAGGGGGTGGCCGAGCCACCCCCTTGGCAATTTGGGGGTGGCTCGGCCACCCCCTTGGGCTCCAAGGGGGTGGCCGAAACCACCCCCGGTACCCACTAGGGGTGGCTCGGCCACCCCCATGGAGCCTTGGAGGTGGCCGAAACCACTCCCAACGGTGGTTGGGGGTGGTTTCAGCCACCCCCAAGGCTCCATGGGGGTGGCCGAGCCACCCCCAGTGGGTACCGGGGCCACCCCTTGGAGCCCAAGGGGGTGGCCGAGCCACCCCTGGTGCCCAGGGGGTGGCCTGGCCACCCCCATGGCCAAAGGGGGTGGCCGAGCCACCCCCAAATTGCCAAGGGGGTGGCTCGGCCACCCCCTGTTTCGTCCGATTTTTCTGTTTTTTTTTTTTTTTTTTAATATATTTTTTTTAATTTTAAAAAAAAAAACATTTTTTTTAATTAAAAAAAATTAATATATGTGCCACGTGTCGACGTCTGATTGGTCCACGTGTCAGTCTAACGGTCAACTAACGGATGGACTAATTTGGTCACTTATCAAAACCACAGGGACCTCCTGTGATAAAAATGAAACCCCAGGGGGGAAAAAATAAAGTTGGGAAACCCTAGGGGGTTTTGGAGTATTTAACCCTAAATATATAGAAGGTTGATGTACAAACTCAAAGGTTCGATCTGTGGACCTTCGATTGTGATACCATATTAAATCACCAGTTATCTCAAAAATTAATAAAAAAAGGTAAATTTAATCGATACTTTTAACACAAATATCTAAACACTAAAACGTTATGGTACAGCAACCTTCTCTTCTTCATGGTTATGTTTGATTTCCAAACATAGGAAAATAAATTAAGGGAAAGTAACCTGGAATAAAGCATCTTTTGGACCAAAGCCGACACCCAAGTTCTGTTTCTCCATTCTCACAGCGGACATGATCTTGAAGGTGTCAGTTGGAAAATCCTGAGCTTCCCATCTCCGGCCTTTCTCAACCAAACATACCTTTATTCCGGCCATTGACATGCGACAAGCAGCAACAGAACCACCATATCCAGACCCCACGACAACAGCATCGTAACCTCCTCCTTCTCCTTCACCAACCCTTCTCATGAATTCTGCCTGTTTCTTCATGATCTTTGTTTGAAATCCCAGCTCAAAGATTTTCAGGGACCAGGGAATGTTGCACACGTGTCACAGATGGCGCCGTATTAATTTGCTCCGAGGGAGGAGGGGCAAGAGAAAAACAAATGGTGATCACTGATCACGGTGTTCTCACTTCCTTGCATGCCCACAAAGAGTGCATTTATAATGGCTATCTCCCGAGACTTTGAATTTCTCAAGTCAACATACGTGGGCTGCATGATTTTTTCCTATTACTTCAATTTTGTAGCTGCTGATAAATATTTGGCTGCGAGAAGATCTTCCTAGAATCTATAGTAACTTAATTAAGACCGCAAGTACTAATGTCAAATTTTCTTCTTTTTTTTTTTTTTTTGCTCAGTTGCGCACGTATCTAGGCACGGATGACGGATCGATGGAGACTGCAGTTTTGGCACGTAGAGAATATATATACATATATATATCACTCGATGGCCCTCCTATATATATATATATATATATATATATATATATATATATACACATTTGGGAAAGAGGTAGTAGGAGTCCGAAGAAAAACTGTAAGTATAGCTCCATGGCTTGACCGGCAAGCCATATAAGTCATTCCAGGTTGACGGGCTCGAGTTTTCTACAGACCCTGCATGTGAATGACTCCTTCGGACAAGAGAATTCTACCGTTAATCACTCATTCATCATTTACCATTATTTTCAAGAAAAATAATAATGGCACAGTAGATTTTTTTTTATGTAGTCAATTTTTAAAAAAATAAAAAATAAAAAATAATTTCTTAAGCAATAACATCCTATGTGATCCTTTTTTTATTTCGTATTTTTTTATATATATAAAAAAAATGGTCTTTTTGTCATAATAATGACCATTTTTATAAAGAAAAATATCTTTTTTTTTTTTTTTTTTTTTTTCAAGCAATAACATCCTATGTGGTCCTTATATATATATATATATATATATATATATATATATATATACAAATGTTCTTTTTCTTCATAATAATGGCCAATTTTATGAAGAAAAAAAAATCATTTTTAAAAAAAAAAATCATTTTTTTTTAAATACCAAATAAAAAAAAGACCACATAAGATGTTATTGCTTTAGATTTTTTTTAAATTTTTTTTTTTTGTTTTTTTTAAAAAATAAAAAATAAGAGTTGTGTCAAAAAGTTGTGTCTTTATCATTCCCGGCCTCTATTTCAACTCATTCATTCACAACACTTGGTCTATATGGCCCTGTTTGTCAAGGGCCCTGGAACGGTACTATTCCAGGGCCGGTACTGTAGACTTTTTTTGGGAATAAGTGTTTGAATGGTTTTAGTGAAAATGTTTTGTAGGGAAAAGTGAAAAAATATATTTTATATGGAAAAATGTAAAAAATTTGTTTTGTAGTGATTTTTTTATTTAAATAATAATAATAAAAATGATTGATGTGGTATAAAAAGTAGAGATATTGGGATTAATTTTGAGGTGAAAAGTTTTTTTTTTAGGGATTGAGGGAGGCCCTGGAACAGTTCCAGGGCCATTAGCAAACACACCCTATATATATATATATATATATATATATATATATATATAGTGCTTGTGGACTGCAAGTATTCTAGTCGAGGAATAGGCTTATTATTCGTAGGTTGACTGTGAAATTTTGAATGCATGCATGACTACCAACGTAATTCTCCTGAAATATATATATATATATATATATAGCTTCTAGTATTCTAGTCGAGGAATAGACTTATTATTCGTAGGTTGACTGTGAAATTTTGAATGCATGACTACCAACGTAATTCTCCTGAAATTTTCGATCGAATCCTATGGAACTGTAAAATTTCAACCCGTATTCTCTTCCTGCAACCATCTTGGAAATTTCCTTTTAGTGGATGATTGACGAGGGCAATGGCAAAGGTTTGATTGTTATGTTTGCGAAGGAAAATTGAGCGGAAACAATACTCGATGAAATTATTAACGTGATTTTAAGGCATGTATGAATAGTATAAAATTTTTCACCCGTATGCTTTTCTTGCAACCATCTTGGAATTTGTCTTTAGTGGATGATATTTGATGAGGCCAATGGCGAAGATTTGATTATTAATTATGTTTGTGGAGAAAAATTGAAAGGAGCGTTTACCAACATTAAACACTATCTTTAATGTGATAATTGTCCACATCCTAAAGAGTTTGTTGTCAAGTTATAAACAATTTGCCTGATACAACAAAGTCACCAACTACATACAACAATTTTAAAATTTAATTTTCAAAGTTTCTCTACAAAATTGTGTATTTGACTACAAGAAAATTCAATTATGAAATTCATAAAATAAATGCTCTATTTATAGATTTTGGAAGGACGGTTTAGAGGAAATTTTCTTCAACCCAATTTAATAAATTCTAAGTGTCCTCTAACATTTGAGAGACACATATTTTTTTTAATATTCTTAACCATCATTTATTACTCTCCTACTAACCTAAGAACCTAAATATACTTTGGTTTGGGGTAGCCGAGCCGAACTAATATATATATATACATTTGGGAAAGAGGTAGTAGGAGTCCGAAGAAAAAGTATAGCTCCATGGCTTGGCCGGCAAGCCATAAAAGTCATTCCAGGTTTACGGGCTCGAGTTTTCTACAGACCCTGCTTGTGAATGACTCCTTCGGACAAGAGAATGCTACCATTACCCACAAATTCATCATTTTCCATTATTTTCAAGAAAAATGATAAAGGCATAATTTTGGTACAATTTTTTTTTTTTTTTTTTTTATGCGGTCATTTTAAAAAAAATTAAAAAATAAAAAATAAATTTCTTAAGCAAAAAATCCTATATGGTCCTTTTTTTTATTTCGTTTTTTTTTTATATAAAAAATTGTATTTTTCTTCATAATAATGACCATTTTTATGAAGAAAAATATCATTTTTTTTAAGCAATAACATCCTATGTGGTCTTTTTTTATGTAAAAAAAAAATGGTCTTTTCTTCATACTAATGACCAATTTTATGAAGAAAAATATCATCTTTTTTTTTTTTTAAAAAAAAAAAAATAGCAAATAAAAAAAAGGACCACATAAGAACACTTCTTGCAGCCTCACCAAATCTATTTTTTGGTTATTTTGGTGAGGCAATTTAACCAAAATGGCTTAAACGTACACTTTTCAGCCTTACCACTATAACAACAAAAAGTAGTGAGATGAATAACAATCCAAAATCAATCATGAAAAACATTATCTTCTTCCTATAGAAATTAAAACTAAGAAAATGAAGGAAATATTACAAATTTCTACAAATATTACCTTAGAATAAGACAAATATTCTTAAAATAAACCATTAACAAACATTCAAAAATATAAAAGTTAGAGAAAGAATAAACAAATCTTTGAAAAATAATATTTAAATGAGATGGTGAAAGTTGATTGTTAAAGTAGTGAGACTGCTATGGGTGTTTTAAAAAGGTGAGTTGTTAAAATAACTAAAATTGTATTTTTTGTTATTTTGGTAAGTAAAATTTGATGAGGCTGCTAAGAATGCTCTAAGATGTTATTGCTTTAGAATTTCTTTTTATTTTTTATTTTGTTTTTTAAAAAAATAAATAAAATAAATAAAAATTGTATCAAAGTTGTGTCTTTATGATTCTCAGGCTCTATTCCCAACTCATTCACTCACAACACGTGGTCAAAATATAATATATATAGCTTCTAGAGCTTGTGGACAGCAAGTCGAGGAATAGACTTATTATTTTATATATATATATATATAGGATGACTGAAATTTTGAATGCATGACTACCAGTCTACCAATGTAATTCCCCTGAAATTTTCGATAGAATCCTACGGATTACGGAACTGTAAATTTTCAACTCGTATTCTTTTCCTGCCGCCATCTTGGAAATTTCCTTTTACTGGATGATTGACGAGGGAAATGGCAAAGGTTTGATTGTTATGTTTGGGGAGTAATTCCTTGAGGGAAAGGGATGATCACCGGAAAATATTCAGTTAAACAATAAGATTGCATTTCAAAAATTTTAAGGCCCTAAATAAGACATTTGTCACACTACTAAAATAATAATAAAATATCATTTATAATTAAAAAACTAAATAATCAAAAACAAAAGGGTGGCTGGCCACCCCATCGCCACCTGAAGCCACCCCAAACCGGCCAGTTTGGGGTGGTCGAAGCCACCCCATGGCCTTTAAGGGGTGGCCGAGCCACACCCAATGGCCAAAAAAAAAAAATTGATCTAGGGTGGCTGGCCACCCCATTTTTCCCTAAAGGGTGGCCGGCCACACCATGGCCATTGGGGGTGGTCCGGCCACCCCCAAGGGCCAAATGAATATATATTACTTTTAGATGTGGACTACCCCCAAGGGCCATGGGGTGGCTTCGGCCGCCGCAAACCAGTGGTCTGGGGTGCCCGAAGCCACCCCAGCCCCAATTGGGATGGTCCCGTCACCACCAATGGGATGGTCAGCCACTCCTTAATTTTTTATAATATTTTATAATTTTGTTTTAAAAATATATAATATTTTATTATTTTTTTTATTAATGGGACAAAAGTCTTATTTATGGCCTCAAGAGATCTAACCATTAACTGGATATTCTCCTGTCCAAAACGGACTGAAAATGATCCTTTTCCAAAATGGAGCAGAAACAATACTTGATGAAATTAATGTGATTTTAAGGCGTGTATGAACACTATAAATTTTCCTCCCGTATGCTTTTCTTGCAACCATATAGGAATTTGTCTTTAGTGGATAATATTTGACGAGGCCAATGGCAAAGGTTTGGTTATTAATTATGTTTGTGGAGAAAAATTGAGGGGAAACAGTAGGGGTGTCAAAAATAACCGGGAAACCGGAACCGGGACCGGAAAACAGGGAAACCGGGAAACCGGAAACCGGAAAACCGGGACCCGGTTCCGGTTCCGGTTTCAAAAAAAAAAAAAAACCGGGACCCCGGTTCCGGTCCCGGTTTTTGGCACCCGGTCAAAACCGGGAAAACCGGAACCGGGTATTAAATTATATATATATATATATATATATATATATATATATATATTTAATTCATTTACTCTTAGTATTACGCAATACTCAGTATATATATAAAACAATACTTTTTATTGTTTTAATGTTTTATTTATGTATCTAATTTAAAATTATGTTTAGGGTATTTTAAAAAATTTGAATTTTTATTTTTAAGGCTCATATAGGCAAAAACATTGATTATTTAGGATTTTTATGCTTTTTTAGGTTTATTTTTTAATTATTTGAAACAATCACAATAAAGCCTCTTTAATTTAGACAAAAAGATTAATAGTTTCTTTTTTAAATGAGCTAACTTATGAAAAAAATAATGGGCTTATTTTAGACCCAATACCTAAAATAAGCCCTAAACACTAATTATTTTCAAAAACCGGGTACCGGACCGGGTAAAACCGGAACCGGCCGGGAACCGGGACCCCGGTTAACCGGGGTCCCGGTTCCGGTTCCGGTTTCCCAAAACCAAGAACCGGGGTACCCCGGTTCCGGTTCCGGTTTTGGCCAAAAACCGGGAAACCGGACCGGGTTGACACCCCTAGGAAACAGTAATTAGTAAAATCGGCGTATACCAACACTATCTTTAATGTGATAGTTGTCACACTCTAAAGAGTTTGTTGTTAGGTTATAAGCAATTCACCCCATACAACAAAGTCACCAACTACAAACAACAATTTTAATGGTTTGGGCCCCAACTAGGGTGGTCCGGCCACCACCAATGGGGCCTCAAGAGATCTGACCATTAACTAGATATTATCCAGTCCATTTTGGACTGGAGAGGATCCTTTTCCAAAATGGAGCGAAAACAATACTTGATGAAATTGATGTGATTTTAACGCGTGTCTGAACACTATAAATTTTCCACCCGTATGCTTTTCTTGCAGCAATCTTGGAATTTGTCTTTAGTGGATAATATTTGACGAGGCCAATGGCAAAGGTTTGATTATTAATTATGTTTGTGGAGAAAAATTGAGGGGAAACAGTAATTAGTAAAATCGGCGTATACCAACACTATCTTTAATGTGATAGTTGTCATACTTTAAAGAGTTTGTTGTCAGGTTATAAGCAATTCAACTGATACAACAAAGTCACCAACTACAAACAATAATTTTAGTGGTTTGAGGTGGCTTTTAGCCCCAATTGGGGTGGGCCGGCCACCACCAATAGGGTGGCCATCCAACCCCTTAATTTTTTTATAATATTTTATAATTTTGTTTTAAAAATATAATATATATATATATATTTTATTAATGGGACAGATGTCCTATTTATGGCCTCAAGAGATTCTAACCATTAACTCGATATTCTCCTGTCCAAATTGGACTGGAGATGATCCTTTTCCAAAATAGAGCGCAAACAATACTTGATGAAATTAATGTGATTTTAAGGAGTGTGTGAACACAATAAATTTTCCACCCGTATGCTTTTCTTGCAACCATCTTGGAATTTGTCTTTAGTGGATAATATTTGACGAGGCCAATGGCAAAGGTTTGATTATTAATTATGTTTGTGGAGAAAAATTGAGGGGAAACAGTAATTAGTAAAATCGGCGTATACCAACACTATCTTTAATGTGATAGTTGTCATACTTTAAAGAGTTTGTTGTCAGGTTATAAGCAATTCAACCGATACAACAAAGTCACCAACTACAAACAATAATTTTAGTGGTTTGAGGTGGCTAAAGCCACCTTAGCCCCAATTGGGGTGGGCCGGCCACCACCAATGGGGTGGCCATCCAACCCCTTAATTTTTTATAATATTTTATAATTTTGTTTTAAAAATATAGAATATATATTTTTTTTATTATTAATGGGACAGATGTCCTATTTATGGCCTCAAAAGATCTGACTATTAACTGGATATTCTCCTGTCCAAAATGGACTGGAGATGATCCTTTTCCAAAATGGAGCAGAAACAATACTTGATGAAATTAATGTGATTTTAAGGCGTGTATGAACACTATAAATTTTCCACCCGTATGCTTTTCTTGCAAGCATCTTGGAATTTGTCTTTAGTGGATAATATTTGACGAGGCCAATGGCAAAGGTTTGATTATTAATTGAGGGGAAACAGTAATTAGTAAAATCGGCGTATTCCAACACTATCTTTAATGTGATAATTGTCCAAACTCTAAAGAGTTTGTTGTCAGGTTATAAGCAATTCACCTCATACAACAAAGTCACCAACTACAAACAACAATTTTAATGGTCGGGACCCCAACTGGAGTGGTCCGGCCACCACCAATGGGGCCTCTAGAGATCTTACCATTAACTAGATATTTGTCCAGTCCAAAATGGACTGGAGATGATCCTTTTCCAAAATGGAGTGGAAACAATACTTGATGAAATTAATGTGATTTTAAGGCGTGTATGAACACTATAAATTTTCCTCCCGTATGCTTTTCTTGCAACCATCTTGGAATTTGTCTTTAGTCGATAATATTTGACGAGGTCAATGGCAAAGGTGTGATTATTAATTATGTTTGTGGAGAAAAATTGAGGGAAAACAGTAATTAGTAAAATCGGCGTATACCAACACTATCTTTAATGTGATATTTGTCACACTCTAAAGAGTTTGTTGTCAGGTTATAAGCAATTCAGCCGATACAACAAAGTAAGCAACTACAAACAATAATTTTCGTGGTTTGGGGTGGTCGAAGCCATCTTAACCCCAACTAGGGTGGTCCAACCACCACCAATGGGGTGGCCATCCAACCCCTTAATTTTTTTATAATATATATATATATATATATATATATATAATGGGACAAATGTCCTATTTATGGCCTCAAGAGATCTGACCATTAACTAGATATTCTCCTGTCCAAAATGGACTGGAGATGATCATTTTCCAAAATGGAGCAGAAACAATACTTGATGAAATTAATGTGATTTTAAGGCGTGTATGAACACAATAAATTTTCCACCCGTATGCTTTTCTTGCAACCATCTTGGAATTTGCCTTTAGCGGATAATATTTGACGAGGCCAATGGCAAAGGTTTGATTATTAATTATGTTTGTGGAGAAAAATTGAGGGGAAACAGTAATTAGTAAAATCGACGTATACCAACACTATCTTTAATGTGATATTTGTCACACTATAAAGAGTTTGTTGCCAGGTTATAAGCAATTCAGCCGATACAACAAAGTCACCAACTACAAACAATAATTTTCGTGGTTTGGGGTGGTCGAAGCCACCTTAGCCCCAACTGCGGTGGTCCAACCACCACCAATGGGGTGGCCATCCAACCCCTTAATTTTTTATAATATTTTATAATTTTGTTTTAAAAATATATATTATTTTTTTTTTTTAATTAATGGGACAAATGTCTTATTTATGGCCTCAAGAGATCTGACCATTAACTAGATATTCTCCTGTCCAAATTGGACTGGAGATGATCCTTTTCCAAAATGGAGCAGAAACAATACTTGATGAAATTAATGTGATTTTAAGGCATGTATGAATACTATAAATTTTCCACTCGTATGCTTTTCTTGCAAGCATATTGGAATTTGTCTTTAGTGGATAATATTTGACGAGGCCAATGACAAAGGTTTGATTATTAATTGAGGGGAAACAATAATTAGTAAAATCGGCGTATACCAACACTATCTTTAATGTGATAGTTGTCACACTCTAAAGAGTTTGTTGTTAGGTTATAAGCAATTCACCCCATACAACAAAGTTACCAACTACAAACAACAATTTTAATGGTTTGGGCGCCAACTAGGGTGGTCCGGCCACCACCAATGGGCCCTCAAGAGATCTAACTATTAACTAGATATTCTCTAGTCCATTTTGGACTGGAGAGGATCCTTTTCCAAAATGGAGCGAAAACAATACTTGATGAAATTGATGTGATTTTAAGGCGTGTATGAACACTATAAATTTTCCTCCCGTATGCTTTTCTTGCAACCATCTTGGAATTTGTCTTTAGTGGATAATATTTGACGAGGCCAATGGCAAAGGTTTAATTATTAATTATGTTTGTGGACAAAAATTGTGGGGAAACAGTAATTAGTAAAATCGGCGTATACCAACACTATCTTTAATGTGATAGTTGTCACACTCTCAAGAGTTTGTTGTCAGGTTATAAGCAATTCAACCGATATTACAAAGTCACCAACTACAAACAATAATTTTAGTGGTTTGGGATGGCTGAAGCCACTTTAGCCCCAACTAGGGTGGTCCGGCCACCACCAATGGGGTGGCCATCCAACCCCTTAATTTTTTATAATAGTTTATAATTTTGTTTTAAAAATATATAATATTTTATTATTATTTTTATTAATGGGACAGATGTCTTATTTATCGCCTCAAGAGATCTAACCATTAACTGAATATTCTCATGTCCAAATTGGACTGGAGATGATCCTTTTCAAAAATAGAGCGGAAACAATACTTGATGAAATTAATGTGATTTTAAGGAGTGTGTGAACACAATATATTTTCCACCGGTATGCTTTTCTTGCAACCATCTTGGAATTTGTCTTTACTGGATAATATTTGACGAGGCCAATGGCAAATGTTTGATTATTAATTATGTTTGTGGAGAAAAATTGAAGGGAAACAGTAATTAGTAAAATCGGCGTATACCAACACATTCTTTAATGTGATAATTGTCACAGTCTAAAGAGTTTGTTGTCAGGTTATAAGCAATTCACCCAATACAACAAAGTCACCAACTACAAACAATAATTTTAGTTCAGCCACCCTAGCCCCAACTGGGGTGGTCCGGCCACCACCAATGGAGTGGCCATCCAACCCCTTAATTTTTATAATATTTTATAATTTTGTTTCAAAAATATATAATATTTAATTGTTTTTTTTTATTAATGGGACAAATGTCCTATTTATGGCCTCAAAAGATCTGACTATTAACTGGATATTCTCCTGTCCAAAATGGACTGGAGATGATCCTTTTCCAAAATGGAGCAGAAACAATACTTGATAAAATTAATGTGATTTTAAGGCGTGTATAAACACTATAAATTTTCCTCCCGTATGCTTTTCTTGCAACCATCTTGGAATTTGTCTTTAGTGGATAATATTTGACGAGGCCAATGGCAAAGGTTTGATTATTAATTATGTTTGTAGAGAAAAATTTAGGGGAAACAGTAATTAGTAAAATCGGCGTATACCAACACAATCTTTAATGTGATATTTGTCACACTCTAAAGAGTTTGTTGTCAGGTTATAAGCAATTCAGCCGATACAACAAAGTCACCAACTACAAACAATAATTTTCGTGGTTTGGGGTGGTCGAGGCCACCTTAGCCCCAACTGGGGTGGTCCAACCACCACCAATGGGGTGGCTATCCAACCCCTTAATTTTTTATAATATTTTAAAATTTTGTTTTAAAAATATATATTATTTTATTATTATTTTTTCTTAATGGGACAAATGTCCTATTTATGGCCTCAAGAGATCTGACCATTAACTAGATATTCTCCTGTCCAAAATGGACTGGAGATGATCCTTTTCCAAAATGAAGCAGAAACAATACTTGATGAAATTAAAGTGATTTTAAGGCGTGTATGAACACAATAAATTTTCCACCCGTATGCTTTTCTTGCAACCATCTTGGAATTTGTCTTTAGCGGATAATATTTGACGAGGCCAATGGCAAAGGTTTGATTATTAATTGAGGGGAAACAGTAATTAGTAAAATCGGCATATTCCAACACTATCTTTAATGTGATAATTGTCCACACTCTAAAGAGTTTGTTGTCAGGTTATAAGCAATTCACCTCATACAACAAAGTCACCAACTACAAACAACAATTTTAATGGTTTGGGCCCCAACTGGGGTGGTCCGGCTACCACCAATGGGGCCTCAAGAGATCTGACCATTAACTAGATATTCTCCAGTCCATTTTGGACTGGAGAGGATCCTTTTCCAAAATGGAGCGAAAACAATACTTGATGAAATTGATGTGATTTTAACGCGTGTCTGAACACTATAAATTTTCCACCCGTATGCTTTTCTTGCAGCCATCTTGGAATTTGTCTTTAGTGGATAATATTTGACGAGGGCCATGGCAAAGGTTTGATTATTAATTATGTTTGTGGAGAAAAATTGAGGGGAAACAGTAATTAGTAAAATCGGCGTATACCAACACTATCTTTAATGTGATGGTTGTCACACTTTAAAGAGTTTGTTGTCAGGTTATAAGCATTTCAACCGATACAACAAAGTCACCAACTACAAATAATAATTTTAGTGGTTCAGTCACCTTAGCCCCAACTGGGGTGGTCCGGCCACCACCAATGGGGTGGCCATCCAACCCCTTAATTTTTTATAATATGTTATAATTTTGTTTTAAAAATATATAATATTTTATTATTTTTTTTATTAATGGGACAGATGTCCTATTTATGGCCTCAAGAGATTCTAACCATTAATTGGATATTCTCCTGTCCAAAACGGACTGGAAATGATCCTTTTCCAAAATGGAGCGGAAACAATACTTGATGAAATTAATGTGATTTTAAGGCGTGTATGAACACTATAAATTTTCCTCCCGTATGCTTTTCTTGCAACCATATAGGAATTTGTCTTTAGTGGATAATATTTGACGAGGCCAATGGCAAATGTTTGATTATTAATTATGTTTGTGGAGAAAAATTGAAGGGAAACAGTAATTAGTAAAATCGGCGTATACCAACACTATCTTTAATGTGATAATTGTCACAGTCTAAAGAGTTTGTTGTTAGGTTATAAGCAATTCACCCAATACAACAAAGTCACCAGCTACAAACAATAATTTTAGTTCGGCCACCACAGCCCCAACTGGGGTGGTCCAGCCACCACCAATGGAGTGGCCATCCAACCCCTTAATTTTTATAATATTTTATAATTTTGTTTCAAAAATATATAATATTTTATTATTTTTTTTATTAATGGGACAGATGTCCTATTTATGGCCTCAAAAGATCTGACTATTAACTAAATATTCTCCTGTCCAAAATGGACTGGAGATGATCCTTTTCCAAAATGGAGCAGAAACAATACTTAATGAAATTAATGTGATTTTAAGGCGTGTATGAACACTATAAATTTTCCACCCGTATGCTTTTCTTGCAAGCATCTTGGAATTTGTCTTTAGTGGATAATATTTGACGAGGCCAATGGCAAAGGTTTGATTATTAATTAAGGGGAAACAGTAATTAGTAAAATCGGTGTATTCCAACACTATCTTTAATGTGATAATTGTCCACACTCTAAAGAGTTTGTTGTCAGGTTATAAGCAATTCACCCCATACAACAAAGTCACCAACTACAAACAACAATTTTAATGGTCTGGGCCCCAACTGGGGTGGTCCGACCACCACCAATGGGCCCTCTAGAGATCTGGCCATTAGCTGGATATTCTCTAGTCCAAAATGGACTGGAGATGATCCTTTTCCAAAATGGAGCGGAAACAATACTTGATGAAATTAATGTGATTTTAAGGCGTGTATGAACACTATAAATTTTCCTCCCGTATGCTTTTCTTGCAACCATCTTGGAATTTGTCTTTAGTGGATAATATTTGACGAGGCTGGCAAAGGTTTGATTATTAATTATGTTTGTGGAGAAAAATTGAGGGGAAACAGTAATTAGTAAAATCGGCGTATACCAACACCATCTTTAATGTGATAATTGTCACACTTTAAAGAGTTTGTTACCAGGTTATAAGCAATCCGGCCGATACAACAAAGTCAGCAACTACAAACAATAATTTTAGTGGTTTGGGGTGGCCGAAGCCACCCCAGCCCCATCTGGGGTGGCTATCCAACCCCTTAATTTTTTATAATATTTTATAATTTTGTTTTAAAAATATATAATTTTTTTTTTATATTAATGGGGCAGATGTCCTATTTATGGCCTCAAGAGATCTGACCATTAACTGGATATTCTCCTGTCCAAAATGGACTGGAGATGATCCTTTTTCCAAAATGGAGCAGAAACAATACTTGATGAAATTAATGTGATTTTACGGTGTGTATGAACACCATAAATTTTCCACCCGTATGTTTTTCTTGCAACCATGTTGGAATTTGTCTTTAGCGGATAATATTTGACGAGGCCAATGGCAAAGGATTGATTATTAATTATGTTTGTGGAGAAAAATTGTGGGGAAACAGTAATTAGTAAAATCGGCTTATACCAACACTATCTTTAATGTGATAATTGTCCACACTCTAAAGTGTTTGTTTTCGAGTTATAAGCAATTCACCCCATACAACAATGTCACCAACTACAAACAACAATTTTAAAATTTATTTTTCAAAGTTTCTCTACTAAATTGTGTATTTGACTGATTGGAACAAGAAAATTAAATTCAGAAATTCGTTAAATAAATGCTCTATTTATAGATTTTTGAAGGACGGTTAACCATCATTTATTACTCTCCTACTAACCTAAGAACCTAAATATTGAGTTTTGAAAAACCCAAACATGTTATTTATTTGAATGAGCTGAAGAAAATTGGAGGAAATTTGTGTCAATTTTGGAAAGACACTTTTTTTTTTGAATTGCACTTTTCGATTTTGTAACTACACTTTTCTGCCTGTTTATATATTGTCATGTTATTTAAAATTTTCAATAACATGGTAATATATACACAATTAGATTCGTAAAATTTAATCTAAATCATGAAATGACTCATCTTTATGTCAATTGAAATAGAAAAAATTCTTATTCGAGTAAAGTTGCTACTCTATTATATTTTTTTCAAAATTCTTCGAGAATTTAAATATATATACTAAGGTTTTTCTTCAAGCATGATTAAAAGAATTTCCTCCAACTCGATATATATTATCATATGTACTTTGAGTATGTGAGAAGCATATAGTTTTCAGAGAAGTCTAAAGAATTATTACATCATTCGACTACATGGTCAAGGATTGTTTCCCACTTCACAAACCATTGCCACAAGTTACAAGTATTATGAAACTAACATGATCAGAAACAAGAAGAAAAACATCAAAACAACAACTAAAGGAGAAAACCAACTGTCAAACCCTCCATATTCTTCGTATGTATCATCTTCCCACTCCAAGGCTGCCTCTTTAGTGTACTTCCTTCCCGGAGCTCTGATTGCACCATTTCCTCCTTCAGCTGATCTGATATGAGACAAAATGTGAGGAAAAACCTTCTTATCAGACTCTTCTCCAGTCAAAAGGTCAGAATGCCCAAAACCCTCCACAACAACTCTCTCATGTCTAAAGCCAGGCTGGTGTAACTTCATGTACTTGTTAGCAAGTAATGAAGTCTTTGGGGTCACAAGGAGACGCCGCCCTCCTGAAATATAAAGAGTAGAGAGCGCCATTCTCTCATAATGGATCAAATATTTGTCGTTGCCATTGCTGTCTACAATGAAACCTGCTTTGCATATTTTTCTGAGGTGGGGAAATGCTGCCATGGGAAGCCTTGTCAAATTCTCTTTATTTAACCAGTAGTGCATGCTGGGGCTTACGTTTCCATGCCAGAATGTGCTTCCAAATATACCAGCAAAAACCTCACACTCGTTGCAGGTGCATCTCTCATGCCGTGGTATCAAGCGGGCAATAAATTTCAAGAGCCGATGACGGAAACTGCACTTTGATGTTTCCAACAGAGGCAGGATTTTGTTCTTGGCCTAGTATAACCATGGAAAGCTGCACGTTGAATTGAAACACCTTCTTGAGCTCAAGGAGAAAGAGACCTTGAGAAATTGTGCTAAATTACATTATGTATTCATGATCATTAGAGCTAGAGGGTTTATTAAAATTTAAATTTAAATAATTAAATTTATCGTTACTTATTAACTTAAGCAGTTGAAATAAGTAGTGGGTATCAGAGTCGGAATAATTAAATTTGTCATTTCCTTTCTTGTTTGTATGTTAGTAATTGCTTTGTTATTGTCGATATTCTTTATTATTATTGATTGAGCATGTTGCAAACAAAGGGAAAGAAGAAAAAAAGATCAACACAGCTAAGCAAGCAACCAAAATATTAGCAACTTTGACATTATCGTCATTCTTTGACATCCCCACCGTCTTTCTGAACTCAATACGGATTGCTTCTCTGAAGGATTCTGACAGACTATATATAGCAACTTTGTGTCGATCAAGTTCTGCCAGAGAACTGCATATACATCACACCAAAATAGAGAGAGAGAGAGAGAGAGAGAGAGAGATTACTGGGAGCAGAGGACGCCACATTTTGAACATTGATGAAGCGTTAAGCTTAAAGAACATTGAAGAATTGGTGCAAGACAGGGAAGCTATATGGGTTGCAGATACATGCCCCCCCATGAGAGCTATATGCATGGCTAAGCCTCCAACACAATGTGCAACTACATGTATTACTGTATGCTGCCCATGTAATTCAAGGATCTTATTTATTGCTGCAAAAGAAGAATAAAGTGAGAACTGAACAGGCATTGGATCAGTGAAAAACTAAGAATTGATAAAATGACTTATATATGTATGATTTTGCTTTCTTTTACCAGCTGGGACATCAAATCTTCCAATATCTTCAATTGTGAAGTCCTTTGAAGGATTCAAAGGGTGCAACCTTGGTTGCAGTAGCCATGTTTCATGGCCTTCTTCCAGTAAAGTTCTGACTAAATCATTTGGTTCTGTTGGCAACCAGTAACTCTCAGTAGAATGACCATTAAGAAGGAGAACTGGATTTAGTTGTTTTGGTCCTTCAAGTCTCGATGGATTTTGGGTGCACTTCCATTGCCTGCAACTGATAAAAGATCCATCTTCTGCATGGTATACATAGGGGACACGAGATTAGAAACTCAAGTAGAAACAGAAAGAACAAAGATCTCTGTGCGCCATATATGTCACATTTTGGTCATCAATTCAAATTACAAGGTGAGTGTATAACTTGATGGTGTTGTGTATTCCTTCTTCCAGTCATCTTCTCTATTTTAAGCTTTTAAAGTGCATTTACCAAGTTGAATTTACATACTGGTATAATTTCAATGAATATCCTGTTTCTGATGTATCAGCATTGACTCTAGCTCCCAAGACTGCATTGAATGCAATCACACTAATCCCAAGCAGATTTGATTTTCACACTTAAACAATGGATTTAATTAGATTCCTGATACCTGATTGTATTTCATGGAGGGTGCTGCTTGGATGAGGACCATAAGGTTTAACATACGAATCCGATAGGATGAAGTCCTTGTGACTCTGTCGTGGTATCTGTAAAAAATAGGTTCTTAGGAGAGTGTGTAATAGATGACGTATGAACCTCCCTCTCTCGTTTCCTTCAAGGCTTAAGATGCTCTTCAAAAGCTGTACCATGGAGATACAAAGCTTGCCTTTTTGATTCACCATGTCTTCCCTTGAATTGTTCTCAACAACTTTTTTAAATGTCACATGCAGTGTTGTTGTCTCCCTCCAAGCATATAATCCAAAGAGATAAGGATTCATTATCTTCCTTCCCTCAAGAATATATCTGCATGAACTTGAACTTTATTAGTTCTCTAATATCAGAAAAGAAAATATTGAAGAGGAAATTTATGTTAAACCTTATCATACGTACCTTGAACCAGAGGAAGCTGCAAGGAGAAGATGATAATGCATATACTGTGTGTAAGGTGTTCTGCATTCTACTTTACACAAATTTATTTTCCCATCTATAATATGTAATTTATCCTTCTCAAAGGCTCTAAATTCCACATATCCACCAACTTTTCCTCTTAAAAGAGGATGACATTCTCTGACACCCCATTTCCCCTTATGATCTTGAGAGTTCATCTTCACTTTCAGATAAGCTGTGCATGGCATACCCCCTAAATATCCCTCCATGGTTTCATTAAAAGTGACCGTTGATCTCCAATCACTCTTTATATTCTTGTCAGTGATATAATGTGGATCTTGATGTACATTTTTAACAGGAATTTCAATACTGCTCTTGTACTTGAGAACATCCCTCACAAGGTGCCTACTTACGTACTCGGCCACAGTTGCAATAGTAAGAGATGGGTTTATGCCAACAGAACATGGGATTAAAGAAGCGTCACAGACATAGAGGCCGGTGTGTACAGTACTGGTGGGACCTTCTGGGTCAAAAACCTGACCACTCGGGTTACAAACACCACATGGACGGTCAGATGATGCATTGCAACCACCTAAAAGATGTACTGATGAGCTTCGATACCTTGACATGAAGAGTATTCCTCCTAATTTCCTAGTGAGCTTCTGAAAGGCATTGATTTTCCTAGGGAGTAAAGGATCGTGAGGTGGACTAAAGCAGATTCTATTCCTGTCCTTATCAAATGTAATTTTCCCGTCACTGTCATCATATCCCATTGCATTAAGAATCATTGCTTGGCTTGCTTTAAAACCTGTTATGTGTTTTATCTTGTCAATTATCCCATGAAAGAACCAGGATCCAGTTGGCCAACCGTAAGTCGTGATCCCTTTAAACAGCAGGTAAGGGTAAGCTGTTGGAAGTACAGCACTCTGAGCCAACATGCAGAAAAAAGTTAAATGTTGGATGAATCCTTAATGACAAGAGTTTTTATCCTTATATGTTCAAATGTATATCTATGTATGCAAGCATGTACTTGGATACTTTTAATACTGTTTAAAATTTCTATTGCAAAGATCTAGACGGGTAGGTGGTTAAAACACTCTTGACCAATGTCACACTGACTTTAAAGATAATTAATCAATGGAGTATGGATCGTGATACACCAATGTCACACCGGTTGCATGGCACATATAGTTAAGGTTATGAAGTACCACCCGCCTACAAACTTTAAAAAGTGATATCGAGACTCTCCATACTACAATCTGATGTCAAATTAGACATTTTTATATATTTTTTTCTTTTCAAAATTCCCTTAAAGTTATTAAATTAATAAAAATAAAAATAAAATAAAAAACCGTTGGAAAACAAAAAACAAATCAAGAGGGCTAATATAAAAAGGGCCACCATTTTTGGTATTTTTATTTAATTTTTTTTTCAAATAGTTATTTTTTAAATAACTTTAAGGGTATTTTGGAGAATAAAATGAAAAAGTGTCTAATTTGACACATGGTGGTAGTATGGTGAGTTGTGATGGTACTTTCTAAAGTTTGGAGGTGTAAATGAAAATATAGTTGCAATTCATTGGAGCTAAAGTATATTTTTCCTAAAAATCAAACCATATATAATGGCATACAAAAAACAGTACCAGTCAAAATTGTTAGAATATTAATTAAATAATTAAATTAACTCCTTCCTATCAACTTAATCTCTTAGAATAAGTAGTATGAATTTAGGTTTTAGATATAGAGAAGTTTGGAGACCTGGATTGTGAATCCCAACGAAGATATATAAGATGAAGAAATGGATGGCCCTGGCCTTTCTTCAAATGGTATCTTTGAGAGTTGCTTTCCCTTCAATCCGTAAGCACTCAAGGGTGCTTGGCTTCCAGCAAGATAAGCCACAGTATTCCCATTACAGCTGAATCCAGACCCAAGTGCATCTGAAAGTTTCAATCCTCCCATTTGTGATCGGAAAAGTATCTCAGTTGTGCCCAAAACCCCCCCTATAGGAAAACAAAGAAAGATGTTTCGAACTTGTTAACTGATTTTTTTTAAGACAAAATTTGTAAATAGGTAGATATCATTTGCATGCTACTGCTTCGTACCTGAGATGTCTACATAATCAGCAGTAATAAAGTCAATCTCATTCAAGAAAACATGCCATCTTCTTCTCTTTCTGCCAATTATGCCTTCTTCTCGGCAAATTTCATATGGGTTCTTAACAACATACTGAACTTCACATTCTGTTATAACATGACATCCTGCCTGCATCACAAAGAAACTCTGATTTTAACAGAAAAAAAAAAAGTGAGATTTAAATATGAATAAGGACAACCGGTGCAATCCGCGGTGGTTGCCTCAATGGTGCATCGGGGTGGCCACGACCACCCTGGAAGCTTCTGCTAAGGGTAGTCAGCCACTCATCGGACAATTATTTTCTTTCTAGAAAAAAATGAAAAATAAAGACTTTTTTGGAAAATAATTTTACAGATAGGGTATTTTAAAAAACTTAGCCAAAATAAGATTCATTTCCTTCCCCTTCCCCTTGTGTGGACATGTAAAAAAAAAAAAAAAAAAAAAAAAAAAAGAATAGGAAGATTCATTCTATTGCAACTTCTTTTATTCCTATTAATACCCATTCGTATTACTAAGAAATCATCATTAAAGTGTACCATACGTAGCCTTACTATTCCATGTGGCATTTGAAAATATAAAACCATTACCAAAAATGGACCCTATACAGAATATTGAACTCCCAATTTTTAAGTGACGGAATAGGATCAAATTCTGGTTTTAACAAATCGACGCTGTTCTAAATAGAAATAAATTAAATGATAGAAAACATGCCTGGATTGCCGAAAGTATATAGTTTTTGTCGGTAGAACTTTTGGCATTATAAGGACATCCAGCAAGACAGTTTCCACAGGCTAAGCAGCTATCAACTCTTTGAGGCTTCACTTAATTTGATGCAGGCTCTTCAAGACCAAAATTCATGCTTAGCTGTAATGAAGTCTCAAAACTTTTTTCAATCTGTCCATCACCTAATATTTCTCCCAAGACTTTGGCAACAGGAAACTTGACAGGAACACTTTGTATTCTCAGCATGGCTGCAGCAGAAGCTTCACAATTATCCCAATCCTTTTCCCATTCCTTTGGCCACTTGGGATTCCTTCTGGCTCGAACTGGGGTTGGCAGCATCACTCCTGCATTCACAAGTGAACCTCCGCCAAGCCCACAGGCCACTGCAGCTAGAGAATCATTTTGTTCATGTACCTATATTTTCATCAAACAAATTCATATATATTATGGAGTTAGAAACTAAGCTTCTTTTACTCAGGTTTTCAACTCCATGTGACTACTATTTTTTGGCGATTTGACAGCGGATCCATGATATTTTTATTCATAAGTAGTTCATTTCAATGATTCCAAATATCCAAATACTAAAACGTTATTTTGCAGTAACCTTCTGTTCATGTTTATGTTTGATTTCAAAGACAACAGGGCATAACAAAGAGAAAGTAACCTGGAATAAAGCATCTTTTGGGCCAAAGCTGACACCTAAGTTGCGGTTCTCCATCCTCACAGCAGACATGATCTTCAAGATGTCAGTTGGAAAATCCTGAGCTTCCCATCTCCTGCCTTTCTCAATTAAACACACCTTTATCCCCGCCATTGACATTCGACAAGCAGCAACAGAACCACCATATCCAGACCCCACGACAACAGCATCATAGCCACCTTCTTCTCCATCACCAAGCCTTCTCATTGACTCTGCTTGTTTCCTCATGATTTTCTTTGAAATCCCCGGTCAAAGATTCTTGAACCAAGTTCTTGTGTATGGTCAATTATAGTATCCCATTACAAAGAGTACTGCAACGGTACAGGTTAAAAAGAATAGTACTGCATGAGAGAATTTCAGTTTCAGATTCTATCAAATTTATAGCTGGATAGGCTGTAGCCGCGGAGGTTGCGGGAGATACTATTTTGTCTCTTATAAGGATGCTTTGTTAAGGGAGCGGCTACAACTTCATTTCCTTTTTCAATAAACAGGCCATAAATATTTTAAAGTATAAAAGGACCAATGCTAGCTTGAAGATGAGACAAATAACCTCCTAGTTATATGCTCACTGAAACTTACCTCATCTCTAATGTTCCAATAGTGATTGCATAAATTCCAAAAGCAGCAGCTATATTTTTCCCAGAGATATAGAATCAGACGAATCATTACAATTAAAAAAGAAAAAAGAAAAGAAAAAAAAAAAAAGATGTTGATTCCATAGTTCATGTCCAGCAATGTAAATCACCTTGTTATATGCTCCATTTACAACAGATACCTACAAAGTCTCCATTAACAATTGCATAAATCCAAAAGGCAACAGATGTATTTTGTCCAGCAACATAGAATCACACGCAAACATAATCTATAAAGAAAATCCTTACTTCTTGTCCTGAAGAAAGCAAATGCTTCATACTGATTGGGAAAAAAAAAAATATTACTGAGGTTGTTTGTAGAAAATCGTACATTACATGCATGTTTTACACATCAGACTTTGTTACGTATGGGAGTTACTTGTGAAAAAGTAAAAGAAAGAATTGGAAATGTCTGTGAGAATTAAGTTGTTTATCTTTATAATTCTTGTAAGCCTTTATAAGACATTCTATGTTAATAAAATCATCATAAACTAATTGAATTCCTTTCAAATGGTTAAATATGTTTAGCCTTCAAACCCAGGTTGATCCAATGGTCGCAAGGCATCCATACACATGAGACAAGGGCTAGGATGAAGGATCTCTCCACAGAAACCAAGCTTCATTGCAGTATAAAGTATGCATGGACACATTAAAATAATTCAACATAACCTAAATTTTGTTTCATTTAAAATAGAAGACTCATTCACAATCTTGCGATTTCAACTGACTTCTGTAGGGCTTGCAGTAGACTTCTCATGATTCTCGGCTCACCAGGAGGTGATCGATCTTTTAAGGATCCATTTCTTATAGCTCGGAAAATAGGACCAGAATCAGCAGTTGCTGGAAAAACCAAACAATCTATGTACACGAGTACCTCAGTCTTCCCATCATCATCGATTTTAATAAAACCCAGTCTTGCTCCACCAGCTACTTTGTCTACCTGCTTAATTAAAATGCAGATTACTTCATTGAGGCGAAATAGGAGATTATGAGAGAGGAAATTAATTGCGGTATCCACCTATCCCAAATAAGTAGTCCCACATTTTAGTCTGCTTGAAGCAGAGCTCCATCTCTTAAGCTGCCCGAATTTCACAAAGATCACCCAATATGAATTCATAGAATCAATTTGAATTTATGATTTTAAAACGTGTAATTTAAAAACTAGTAATTTCAAATCGTGTGATTTTTAAGAATATAATTAAGTGTTTGATAAAATCCCGATATCGCCTTTGAAATCGTACATTTTTTAAATCCATTCTATGATTTGAAAACACAAAGCATTTCTTTAAAATAAAATAAAATAAAAATCCCAAATGTGATGTTCCAAATTTTCTATAGAACAGAGGCATAGAATATTTCGGATATTAGTCAAACAAGAACTGAAGCACATAATCCAGCGTTGATCAAGATGAATGTGTACATTGGGAATTGGCCAAAGGGCCTATAGCGTTAATTTCATACGTGTGTGAAAGGAAAGACATAGGCAACCGACCTTTAGAGGTTCAGGAAGTGGCAGATTAGCTCCTTGGGAAAGACTATTGGCCCACTGAAAAATTAAAATTAAAAAACACAAATACTTAATATATTCGTTAAATAAAATTGTTAAAAAAATAAAGCAAAACAATTATAATTGGTATTATTCTAAATATGAGTGAGCTCGTCAGTATACCTGAAAGAGCAAGGTCTCGAATCTCTGAAGATCGGTATTCGGAGGCAATTTCATGGTCCCTAAGGAGACTCCATCATCGGCGTCGTCGGCCGGCACAATGCGGCCACTTTCCGGCGACGACTTGGCCACTGAAATCAGATTCCGCTGGCCGGAGAATTGTCCGATCTTGGAAAGCAGACGGCTGTTATCTTTGTTCCAACCGCCGGTGAGTACTGGTGAGCGGAAAACAACCACCGGAGGGGAAGGGGAGGAGAGTTGCACGTGCCAGTTGACACGTGCTGGATGGAGAAGTAGCCTCTCAGCATAGGCCATGGCTAGAGAGAGAGAGACAGACAGACAGAGAGAGTTGCAGTGTGTGAAGATAGGCTTTTCGTGTTGGTTTGGATAAGAAACTGAGAAAGTGTGGCGGTTCGTCAGGTTTCAAATATCTTCGTGCCACATCAGTAATTTGTTAATGACTACTTATTGCTGCGAACAATTTCGACGCTATACTTCAAAACCTTCGCCGCAGGAACTTCTTTAGCGGATATTCTGTTTTTTTTACATGTCCATACAAGAAGGGAAATGAAATTTGAATTAGTAATCTCTGCTTCATTAGGCGTGTCCTCAGCAGATTAGCAGGTAGCTTTTGCCATTGCTTAATACCTGATAAAGGTAATGCTTAATCAACTTTTGATTTTTTTTTATTTTTTTTTAAACCAGAGTTAATTGAGATTTTTTTAATTTAATCCAGAATGCAAAAAAGCAACTGCGTACTGCATTTCAATTTAATTCTTACATTTTTTTTTTGTTTTTTTTAAATAAAATCAGTTTCAAAATTGAGATTTTTAATTTTGAATAATATTAGTGACTCAATCAATAAAACTAATAACATAGTTACCGAATATAATGTGAAAAAACATTGAAGCAAGCCAAGTTAGATTTTTCGTTTTTTAGTTTTAGATAATTTTATTTTATTAAAGGTTCTTGAAAGGATGTTATTGCTGTCTGCCATGATTGGATCCAACATATTTCTTCAAAAAACGATCAACAGCCACTCCGCTTCAAACAATTATCATTAATCAAGAAACAATTTGAATAAAAGTCGAGACAAAAGAGTGTATTCATCATATGGACATGTCTGTAAACACAAAAATGGCTCCGACAGTGTGGGATAAACAAGATAATTTATCTAGTTTTTCACTGTAATTGATGCTTTCAGAAGATTAACCTGCTCTTCTAGGTAGCTTTGGATTTGTACAAGTAATAAAATGGAGAATCAACACAATCTCGTACAACACCAAAACGGCAGAATCAACTCTTGAAATCTGAAATTTTTGGTGGATTGAGTTGTCCCTGATACTCCTAAAAACCACCTCAGTTGACAAGTATTTTTGTTCCGTTTCCTAAGAAGCACCTTGGGATGATTGGTTTTACTCTGCTTTTGGAATTTCTTTCATTAAGATGAGGAACAGGATTCAAGCTTAGGAAGAAGACTTCTCCAAGCATCTGCTATACCATTTGCGAGACGCGCCTGTCCTTTAGCGAATTGGTGAAAAGCAGTTCCCATATCTAAAGTTTTTTGTTCCTGAAAACACACTATCTCTTCGTTCATCAATCGCACAATCGTCTCAAAAGTTTGTGTTGCTTCGTCGCTCTCTGCCTTCAACTGCATCACCAAACCAGTTTAGCAAAATAACAAAAACCCTAAAGATGTAAACTGGAGAATGCTCAACTGAGCTGACTTGCCTCATTATATTCCATCTCAGCTTCTCCTACTCTATCAGAGCGTATTAGTGAGAGCTTGTTACTGTAAAGCAAAATACAAATAATGAGAAGGCCACTTAAATACAGACACAAGCAAAGCAAACTAAAATGAGCATTAAACCGTACAGATTAATCTCTTTCAACTTTATTGTTTCAGCCAGTTCACAATGTCGCCTAAAGGCATTGGCCCTCTCTGCTATAGTCGCCTGTATCAAGAAACAGAACAAAGAGGATTAGCTTGACAGATGGAGAATAACCAAAATTTTTTAAAAAAAAAAAAAAAAAAAAAAAAAAAAAAAAGAATGATCCCGTCACTATTATTAATTTTTCCCATATTATCACTTGCTATCAGCACTTCAACTCGTTTTGATAGAACTATCAAACAGGTGGTTATGATACAGTCCTCAAACAATGTTAATGACAAGCCAAATCCACCTTAATTGATTGTACAGCGCGCACGTAATCTTTCAAGGGTTCTTCAAAGTTCATCAAGATTTGGTGTGCCTGCAAATTAATACAAAGGCAATAAACTTCATATTGCATAACAAACTTTTCAAAACTAGCTTATAAAAAAAGGGCAAGTTTTTAATTTAAGACTACCTCCTTTTGCAGCTTAACTGACAATGTCTCTGCTTTTGCCCCAAGCTCAGAAAATGCCATCCCTAGAGAATTTCCTTCACAAGCACCAAGAAGCTTGACAGCCTTCCCAAAATCTGACAGAGATTGCCCCAACTCTAAGGAAACAAATATAAAGAATTAGATATTAGTTACATGAACCCACTCTATAATGAGACAACAACAGGTAAAGCAAATAAAACTCATAAAAAGCCTTCAAAATCCTCAGTACCTCTGTGCCTCTTTACAAGACGGTATGCATGCTTCTGAGCTTCAGCCAAGTGGTTCTCAAGCTCAAAGATGTAGTGCTTCAGCTTCTCATATTCAGGATTTGACTCTTCCACAGGCTTTTCCTTCCCAAGAACAACGTCACTCACTTTAGATTGTACATCCTGTCAGATAGTCGGAAAGACAAATTATTGCTAGATCAGATCATCTTTCAAATGGATAGCCATACTAGTTCATGTAGCTCATTTAATCCGATGGGCATTTAAGATAAATACATAACCAATGTATTGCATAGTGGAAGAAAAGGCTGACCCGTGCGCTCACACTTCATAACTTCAATTAAAGCAGAATGAATATCTACTAAATTACGCAGATTGAATCAAGACCTAGGGAAAATAATTTTAATAGAATATCACTCTTGTCACTAAAACTCTGTCCAAATATTATGCATAGCAGCTAGACAGAAAAAAGAACTACTAGGTGACTGAGTGCAAGTTGTGTTCAACATACAGACCTATTTGCTTGGAATTCCACCACATGGATTTTTATCATTTTTACATCACACATCTAAAATCTGATGCTTAGAAAAACCAGATCAGAGACAGCTTTGTCTGATAAATATGGCAACAATTTATGCTGTGCACAGCTTTCCAGTACTCATCTTTCATTCTTCAACTACAGTCAAGCAAATTATCTACTAGAAGGAAAAATGTAGAAGCTATGTTCAAGTCTTAAAGTTTGTGAAAGCCACTTGACATTGTAGTACCATTTACGTTTGTGTTGAATTCTACCAACACTGTTAATCATCTTAAGATCATGAAGAATTCATCTAACCTTGAAGATCTGCATAAAATCGGAGGGCTTCTTCTTAAAAATACCAGTCTCTTGTGACCTTAACCTCTCCATTGTCTGACCAAGATGTAAAACAAAAAAATTAAAAATTTCAATGGCAGATATGAAAAGATTAGGAACCAAAATTAATCTTGAATAACTTTGCAAACATAAAAAATAAAAAATCCATCAATAGTAAGGTTACAATCATCACTGAGTATGAAAAAATTCCCTAACAGGTAATTGAGTAATGTTTTAAGAAACCAAAAAAAACAAAATGGTTTCTCATCATTTTCTAAAGAATTCCATCAGACGCCGTCGTATAACATTGCTAGAGATGCACAGCATTGGTGCCTCTTACCAAAAAAGTGCCAGCTGTCAGACTCCTCCATTGGAAACATCATCAAAAGATTATTAGAGAAATTAAATCGTTTGATGATTGCTCAGAGAAAAAAAAAAAAAAAAAAAAAAAACCTTTGATGACCTGGTGTTTTTGATATGGACTCCTCTCTATTGAAACTTTAAGCCTTCCTGAGAGAATTAAGGCTTAGGGTTGAGGCACACACATCAGAACTGAAAAATTCAATATGCATTCTCAAGGCTCTGGAAGATATTTCCATTTGATAATTAAAATTTTCAAACTGGCACGGCCATTGGCTTTCCTTTCGAGTCAGATCCTAGAACAACAAACTCCAAGGCAGTTTATTTTTGAAAACTGTAAAAAGCAAACAAACAAAATTTCACTAAAGGCCACATAGCCATCTAGCTCTTTTTGTTTTCCCCTCTCATAGGAACCTTATAAAACTTAAAATTTAAATTACAGCCATTCCATCTGATTTTTTTTTTCTCTGTTGTTATTTATTTTTCCTTCTTTCATCATGTCTGTGGAGATAGCTTTTCTACAATTGACAAAATATTCACAAATAGATTCTTGTTTCCTGTAAAATTAATCATGTTAATGAATTGAATTGGATTAATTGATATGGAGAAATTATTACTTTCAATCAGAGTCTCTACAGCATCACATCAGACAATTTTCGGTAAAAAACTTTAAAAGTGATGTCGACACCAGATTACCAACAGTACTGTTGTTCTTGGATTTCTTTGGAAAATGCTTGTGCAGCCATGCTGATTATAAGTTAAATAAAAATATATTTCTTTACCATGTGTATGTGTATGTGTATGTGCATGTGTGTCAGCAAAGCGTGCAGGCACAATAAGCCCAACCATCTTCAACACAGACAGGAAGATCACACAATTATTAACTAATTCATCGGATAGTGAAGGACAGAACCATACAACTCAGAGAATCAGACTAAGAAAGTTCACCTCTTCATCTGCCTGCAAGAAGGTTCTCAGATCCTCACTTTGCTGAAGCTCATGATGTGAAGCTACTCGATTAACAAATATATCCAATGCTTGACGCCTCATCTCGATGAATTCAGCACTGAAACGAAACTTCTCTGCAATAGAGAAACTGATGTTAGTCACAATCAAACTTCAAATGCTTCACAAACAATCATACTGCAACTTGTATCATCTCAAGAGTAAACCAATGACAATAAGCACAAAACCAAAGATAGAAGCTACATCAGCAAAGACAGTAACATAATCAATGCAGAATACTGCACTTCCCACTCATCAAACCAAAGATATAAGCTACATCCATATTTGGGCATGCCATGCATATTAAGTCATTGGCATATGGAGCTCATTTACAAATGAAGACTGATCGAAAGATGGTTCAAAGTAGAAGCAATGTGACTCTAACTTCTGGAAAGCTATTAAACTTTCCTTGCAATGTGTAAGCACCTAGGTCAAAGTTGTTAAAACAAATGGAAAACAATGCAAAGCCAGAGAAGAGACATCCACAATTGGCTTTGACAAAGAAGGCAATCAAGAGGAATTTCAACCACATGAACAAGTATATCAATGCGCTAGAACTATTAATGCTTCCACTCATTACAAATGCCTTCCATTTTTATTTTTTATTTTACAAGTACAAATGCCTTCAATCTATAAAGGTAATATATGTTTACAAAAAAATGTCATTCTACAAGGTATCTTACATGGCCACACCTACTTTTTTGATAAATTACATGGCCGCAACTACTCTTAAGAAAAAAACAAACTTCCTCAAATATTTGGCAATCATGGCGACACGTTAGATATAGTTTAGCCATTCACAAGTTACTCATAGCAGATCTCAGCCAAGCTGATGGTAAAAACTTAAGTTTGAAATGCATGAATTGAGCAGAATAGTCCTCTTCAGACAACAAATCACAGATTCAGACCCCATCCACGAATGGGCTACATAGCACTCATGTATTTTACTGCCCATGCCAGCACACACGAAAACAGACACACAGCTAATATTTCAGTCATTTATATCACCCCAAACGTAAGGAATGCAATGATAAAGACAGAAATTAAAACATGGAGGTCCAATTTCCTGTGATTGATAATTTTAACGAATGACCAAGATATCTTCAACCAGGTATTTACATACGAAGGATGTAAACAAGTTTTCTTAGGCCCTGAAAAATAAATATCATCATGGCAATATAGACACAGCATTTTCTAGGTTGAGGATGATGAAGTGTTAAAAGGAAAAACAGGGTTAGCTTATTATTACCTACAGCACTTTTCTCAGGAAGAGGAGGGATAAAAATGCCTTTGTACTTCTCAAAAAGACGATCACGTAACCAAATGAAATCACTGTAACGTCGAATAACAATCTTCTCTGGACCTTGGTATTCAGGTAAATTTGTCTGCTAAAAAAAATATGTCATACAACATTCAAATAGTAACATGCATAACCTGTTCTTTACATCTTCACCATGTTCAAAGCCAGATGATGAAACTCAAAGAGAAATGGTTAAATCAACAAGAATGCAATGGCAATGGCCATGAAAACAAAAATCTGCAGTACATAAGCATACGACTAACAAGCGCAGTTGTCAATACAGCACCACGACCATTCAACATGTGCCCATGCTTAGAAATTGTATCCAAAGACAAAAGCACAATCAAAAATTCTATAAAAGACATGAAGAAGATGCATGAGCGCCATCCAGCATTAACTGAACAGAAGCCATCCACCACTTTTTTCCCTCCAAAATGTGCACAAAAGGTGAGTTACACGTCTTTTAATAAGAGTAATGTTAGTGACCATCTTTTTATCCTCCTAAAATTAATGTCACTTTTAAAATCACCATTAAATTTGTGATAGATCACTATTGAATTTTGATTTGGAAGAATAAAAAGTTGGTCCCTAGCATTACTACTTTCAATAAGACCCCATAGAATGCTTTAAACTTCACCATTCAATGTGCATGGTGCCATTTGAGCCATCGATGATAACAATTTCTCATCAATAGCCCATTTTTGAAACCTGAATTTTTTAAAGGGAGCATTAGCTTAACAATCTGAATACCTTGATCTTCCAATTTAAACATTCTCTGAGAATAAAAAATTGCTATACTGTACTAAACAAAAAAAAAAACCCCACAGCAACTTCAAGACCTGAATCCCCACTCAGAAGTCCTCATTTTATTGGGCACTTTGTATGCTTAACGTCAGTCTCGAGGTACATAAGTCGCTTATTGTTTTTCAAACTTGTAATCCATTTCGCAATCTCAACGTATTTGGAAACATTACTATGTCTAATAAATTATTTCCTTTTTTGTCACGAATACAGAATATAGATTCTTCCCCACAAGAAACACAAAAAAAAAAAATCAATAATAATCATTTAACATCTCTTTAATTATCCTAGATTCAAAATTAACATGAACAACCAAGCACCAAAAATAGCTCATACACATTAAACTAACTCTCACTCGCTTAGGTATAACACCCTAACCCTATTCCAATATATCCTTCAAAAAAATGGCATAAATAGCTCAAATTTAGGCAATCACCCTGGTGATGACTCGGTAGGAGACATAGGCTTGGACACCATTGCCCAATTTCACAGGATCAGTCACCGAGACCGACAGGTACGGTTGCGAAGACGGAGATCTAGGGCTCTGCGACGACGCCGTTACACTCCTCTGCTGCTCCATGAGCTTTTGCAATTTCCGAAAACAAATCAAAAATCAAAAAGATTTAAAACTCTAAAAACTGGTGGTGGTAGATTTGTAATTACCGTGGTAATCATGACCTATTTGTGGAGTGGGGATTTATAGACGGACACGAAGCACAGCGAACGTTCAACCCGGGAGAGTCTTAGAGCGAGGCTGGGCTGGTGCGAGCGTAGAGTCGTCTATAGGCTGTTGCTATTCTGCGCCGGTGTGCGCAGTGCGCCACGTTCGGATAATTAGCCCGCGAAGTTGACACGAAGGATATGAGACTCTGGCTGAGCGCCTGAGGCGGACACTTGGGTCCCTTCCCTTCGCCAACACGACCGCGTCGTTTCGATGCGTGCACTCAAAGTCTAAAAGTGACGGAAAACTTTGCTTTGGGTTGGTTTTGTGTGGACTATATACAATATTTTTATCTCATTATATTTATATAGCAAAATATATTAACTTTTGAATATATATTTTCCTAATAAGGGTAGTTTCTAATACTAATACACATTGTCACGTCAATATAATAAAATAAAAATAAGATAAAAATGTATTATTTAACATTTCCTTAATATTATTATCGAGACTAAATAATCTCAATTAATACCATATGAGGTATTTGTCGGGGGGACAATTTTTTCTTCAAATTAAATTAGAGAAAAAAAAAATCAATTGAATCTATCTAAACGCGTATAAGAATAGTGTGTTCTAAAATAAATATTAATTAAATGGATTGAATTGAAATAAATAAATAAATAATCCAACCCAATTTAAGAAAAAAAAAACAAACAAAAAACAAAAAAACTTTATCCTTTATCGAGACTCGACTTACCACTTTAACAACTTTTACCCATGTGTGACGTGTCGCAATCAACGTTCTCCGATGGCTTTAGGTAATATGTTATTTTCCAGGGTTGTCGATGTTTTAGTCAAGTGTTTGGGTTTTGTTGTTGTGAGGTATAGTAATACTGTATATATAATTATTTTATGATTTTTGTTACGTGGTAGCACGTGATTGGAACAGTTAAAAGTTCCAAGTATTTAACACCTTCTTGTAATACATTTCAATCACGGGTTGACAAATGACCAAAGTTATAAAAAAAAAATTATATGTCTAACATTTTTATAATAATCTCCATTTCTTTAGCATTTTGTTACGTGAATGATTTTGCATACACGTAACCAGATAGAGTTTAAGTTTTGAAGGAACCTAAATCTTAGATTATGAAGAAACCTACACCTTTTTAAATTCTTTTAAAAAAAAAAACTTAAAACTTTTTTTCAAATACAAGGTTTGAAATTAATTATCTGATTAATTTATTAATGAACTTTATGCCTTTAAATAAACACTTACAATGTATAATGAAAATAAAAAACTAAATAGAATAAATTACTCTGATGATAATATTTATCTATAATATTTAAATTTTAATCCCTAATTTTAATGTTACTTATAAATATAACATATTATCCTGGGATATTTTATCAGACTAGACATGCTGACTCAATCATTTTAAATGCAAACAAATGGAGATAATTGATGCAGAGTCACAATTGATATTGAGTTGATGGCGTTGGCATTCAAATATATTTTTATAGAGAAATACTTGGTATCAATAACTTACTCATATTTCTCACATATTCTCTTACAGAATAAAATAGATCAATAATTAAATTTATGGAATCCATCATTGACTTATGTGGGGTTCACATAAATTCACAAATCTAACAGTTAATTTAATTATTGTGATCGTTATACGATTTTTATGATTTGATTTGTAAACTTACCAACAATTAACAGTTTACAAATCAATTATTAGATTTGTGAACTTATATAAATTCCACAATTATGTGATTGTTATACGATTTTTGTAAACTTATATAAGATAATCAAATCACAAAAATCCTATAACAATCACAATTATTAGACTTAGATTGTAAACTTATCAATAATTAACAATTTACAAATCAACTGTTAGATTTGTGAACTTATGTGGGGTTCACATAAGTTCATATAAATAAGTTATAAGTAAGATAATCAAATCACAAAAATCGTATAACAATCACAATTATTAGACCTGGATTGTAAACTTATCAACAATTAACAGTTACAAATCAATTGTTAGATTTGTGAACTTATGCGAACCCCACATAAGTTGATTTGTAAACTGTTAATTGTTGATAAGTTATAAAATAAATAAATTAATTAATAAATTAAAAAAAGAAAATAAAAGAAAAAGTGATAAGTAAATACAATATAAGTAAGATAATCAAATGACAAAAATTGTATAACAATCACTTTTTTTTTTTTAATTATTTTTTATAAATAAGGATCTTAGGCATTCATGCAATTTTCTATTAGACTGATGTAGGCCTCTTAGAGTTGAGATTTTTGGCAGCCTGGGGTCATCCAGCGTCTGCTCTGACATGGCCAATTTTTTTTTTTAAAAAAAAAAAAAAAAATTTGAAGAAGAAATATATTAAAGGGAAATTTAAATTTGAAATATTAGCACTAAATTTGAGGTATTAGCACCAAATTTGAGGCATTAGCACCAAATTTATAATGATCGAATCCCTTTTGGGTGATATAAATCTCTAAAGGGTTAACCTTCCACCCCTAAATTTTAGTTTTGAATCCAAAAACATGTTTTGAGGCATTAAAAATTAAATATTAACTTATAGAAATTTAACTAAAAAAAAAATACAATTTTATTATTATTATTATTATTTTTTAATATATGTCCTACGCTAGGATGCCTTTTAGCAGCTGCATAGCAGGACTCGGCCTCTTAATAGGAATTTGATCTAACCGCTACTGATCAATAAGTCAAAGAACTTGCCGAAACGGGTTGGCGTTCGGACAGTTTTTGGTTAGAACGACATGGTCCTCTTAATAGGAGCCTTATCTAATTGCTACCGATCAAGTCATGCAAAAGAGACAAAAATAAGGCAAAGAACTTGTCGAAACGGGCTGGCGAGAGACTGAGATTAAATTGCCAAAAGACACTTGAGATTTATAATTTATTCTAACATAATTGTTGATGACAGTTTTTCGAGAAGTGTGACGTGGCACAATTCCCAATGAGTGGCACAATGTCCGAGGAGTCTTCGGGCTGCGAAAGAAGAAAATAATATGATAAAAGCTGTCGATGGTGTGCCGACGAAGGAAACTCCGATGCCTAAATCAGTAAATGATTTGGAATGAAGAAAACAATTGAGCAAAGAGAAATTGAGAGAGAGTTTGAGTTTTTAAAATTGTGATTACCGAAACAGTGAACTAGGGTCTCCCTGTAATCCTCGACCCCACGTTCCTGATGATTCACGTGTGCCATGTTCGCGATGTGGATCGTGGATTGTGGGATACTCTACGATCATGAAATCGTGGGGTATGTTCGTGGGCGGCTTGGCCTCGCTTACATCAGACGTGGGTGCCCGAGTAATCCTCAAGTACACGTGTGTCGGTTTGGCACTGACAACTGGACCACGTTCTGTCAAACGTGAGTGCTTGCTTGGGCGCTAAGTAAATCCCGCGTTCATCTAGGATCATGGGTTTCCTTCATAGGTGGATTTACCGAAATCCTCAGTAAAAGACTGTTATGCCGTTGGTGGGCTGACCGTGCATCGGGTTGGGCCGACTAAGTCTCGACCTGGGCCTGGTCTTAACAAGGTTGTACATTGGACTAGGCCAAGAGGCCCATTGGGCCTCATGTGACCGATTCATGACCCAACAATAATAATTTTAATTGGACAGAAATTTCTTCAAACCAGCCTAAAGGAAATATCTTTTAACCCATTTAAAATAGTGTTAAGTGTCTATAAACATTTAAAAGACACATTAAATTCTTAACGTCATTAATAGCAGTTTATTAATTTAGACTAAATTTAATATTCATTTTAAAAAATTATAAACACTTTGGAATAATATTTCCTTTATACTGGTTCTGTCGATTTTAATTTTCCTCCAAATTATTGCCCCCAAACAAACAAAAGCTAATTAAACCCATACAACGATGATAGTGAATCTTGCTCTCATTTCCGTCCCAAAGCAGTATGGGGAACGACAAGTTCGGGAACAAAAAAGGAAGTAATGAATTTGGTAATTATACCACCTGACATTTGTTTGAAGGAAAAGCTAATAAGGAAAATTGACAAAGAAGAAAAATACGAAGGAAATATTTTTTGGTCAATATAACACGTCATTTGACCAAAACAAATTTGTTGTCCAGCAGGACCAGCACCATCCTTCTCATTTTTTATATTTTTATTAAAGGAAAAAAAATAACAATATGTTACACTAAAATAATTAATTAATATTACGTCACGTGGTGTGTTTATGCGACAAAGTTTATAAATAAGAAAATGCTAGACTTATAAACATATTTTATAAAATAAAGTTTATAAACTGATGTGGCACAATATAATTGAATTTCTCAAAATTTAAGTTTATCTCATATCTAATAATGTTTTTCTACCTCAATTTGTAATTTTTTTTTTAAAAAATATGTTTATAAGTTTAACATTCCTCTTATAAATATATTTTATTTTATAAAAAAGTGACCGACTAACCTAGGGAGGGGACCACAACGTAAGGACTAAATCGCCCTTTGGCTTTTTGATGTTTACAATTTTTTATTTTGAATAGAAATTATACGACCCGTGACTCACGAATTCCATGGGGTCAATGACGAAACTGCGTAGTAATTAATTAGTACTAATTACCACCCCCCCCTCCTCTCTCTCTCTCTTGCTCGTGGGAGGGGCATATCTATGGGTCTATTAATACGTTCGTGTACTTTATTTCTTCTCAAATCATGCCATAAAAGAAATTTTTATCCAGCATTACGCACCATCCAATGCAACCCAAGCCTGTGAACAGAATTTTCCCTGTCCTTTTCCCGATAATGTAAAAAGAAAGTCATTTTCGCCACTTCCAACCAAAAGCTTTTATAAAGCCTCTCAAAAACAATTTTTATTTATTTATTTTAAGTGTCAATATTATTGTTCATTGTATTTGTACTACCAAACAAAAAATTATAAATTATTTAAGTAACGTTAGATTTACAATTTTTCATAACTTTTCTTTTATTTTTTATTTTTAATATTGTATTTGTACTACCAAACAAAAAATTATAAATAATTTAAGTAACGTTAGATTTACAATTATTTCATAACTTTTCTTTTATTTATTTATTTATTTTTAAACAGTTTAATCACATTCATTGATAAACAAACATAAAACTCAAATAATACAAAGTAAAACTCTGAAGCAACCATAGCCGAAACTACAAGATTACAAGCGTGTATTACATTCTAGGCTCGAACAAAATTCGCTAACCTATAACTAATTTTCAAATTAAACAGCAAATCTGTGCAAAACAAACTCAAACCAATGCATAAGTAGTTCTTATTTCTCTTCATTGAGGGCAGAAAACTCCAAGCCAAAACTCATCTTCATCGGCCCAAAAGTCAGGATAACATTTATATCTACAACCCAAAGGTCTGGACCAAATCAACTACCCCAAACGGCATCAGGTGGGAAGATCGAGAGAGAGAACTGAGAATTATTAAAAGCAAAAACAAAACCAATACAGGAAAACAAAACAAGATAAAAATAACAAAAAAAGAAAAGCCAAACAAAATTATAAGAAAATAGCCAACAGAAAAAAGCACACTAAGAGGATAATAGTAGCCGAAAAGAAGAGCCAATCGCGCGCTCGCCAAAAATTGAAAACAAAAGGGGGCGTTGGAAGCTTATCGCAGTGGGGGGCGCGAACTGCGCGAGAAAAAGGCCCAACAAAAGACGATAGGCAACAAAGCAGGCGCAGAGGAGATCGGCGATGCACTCATAACTTTTCTTTTATAATTTATTAATATGAGTTAACATGTAAAATCTCAATAAATAACACGTGTCAATGTCAACTAACTCATAACTAATTATTGGTAAATAAATTTTAAAATTAATTAAAAATGAAACATCAATATTATAAATCCTTCCAATTTGTGTAAAAGAAATTAGAGCGTAGACCTAACCGTAGCTAGAAAAACCACCCCAGCTGCAGATAAGGAATTGACGTGACATCTACCCCTCCTTTTAATTTGCCACGGGGCCCACCAACGAAAACTGAAGGCCCAAAGCATCGGCCACGTCACCACGAATGCGACCCTGGGTCCCACGCCCAAAGTTTTCAACCTCAAACCCCCCCCCCCCTCTCGCCTTTTTCTCCATTCCGCGTCTCTTCGCCACATCAGTTCCCCCACACTCCCACTACCTCTCACAATTCTCAAACCCCGTGTATCAGAAATGGAATCCACTGGCTACCGCCACCGCCGGTCACCCTCCTCCGACCGTTTTCTCGGCGTCTTCTCCTTCTCACCACCCTCCTCCTCGGCAGACGCATCCGCCGTGGCTGGAGGAGACGAGCTCAACGAAGCCGAGTTCTTCTGGACCACCGATTTCGCTGAGCCCAGCCACTTCGATGACCACCGCCACCACCATCGGCGGTCGGATTTACAGCAGGCAACGACTTCCGGTATCCTCGCCGCACTTTCCGAAGCAGATGGCCACCGGCCGTTTCTGTACCAAAAACCTCCGATATCGTTCACGTCATCGTCGTCGAAAGCGGTCCCGATGTTCCCGAGGCCGCCGGAGAGGGAGTGCCCGCAGCCCGTACAGTGTCGGAACCAGTCGGCGCCGATGAAGGTGCCGGTGCTGACAGAGGCCACGGCGAAGATGAGGAAGGGGCTGCTCGCTGACGTGTACGACGACGAAGACGACGGAGGCGACGACCAGATGTTGCCGCCTCACGAGCTCGTCTCCAGAGGCTCCGGCGTGTCCCCGAAGACGACGTTTTCTGTTCTAGAAGGAGTTGGTAGGACCCTTAAAGGAAGGGATCTCCGCCAGGTCAGAAACGCCATCTGGCGCAAAACTGGGTTTCTTGATTAAATCATTTGGCTCCGAGAAAGTCATAATTTTACATAATTTTATTTTCAATTAAATGATTCAAATTTTATCACTCATCAGTCATCACGGTAATAAGTTATATTTATATGTGTGATAAAATTTGAATATTTTAATTGAAAATAATATATAGAAATCGATCCGAGTATGTTATGTGAACACAGTTCAAATTTTGTTTGGGTTTTTTGGTTTTGATGTGGAAAATATAAGGAGTGTTATGATAGTGTTAGTTTGAGGCCTTGAGTTGCTGGGATATGTGTGTTTAGTTTATTTTATGTGATCTATAGAACATGAAATTTAAGTATTTATGTTAATTCATGTTCTTTAAGCTTTTAAAAAGGCACATGAAAAACACATGCATGTATTTCTTCTCAAGTATTAACAATACGTGTCACTTCTAAAGATTCTTTTGTTGAAAATTTCTTACAATCTAATTCTTTTCTTCCCCTTTTTAGGCAAAAAAAAAAAAAAAAAAAAGGGGGGGGGGGGGGGGTAATTTTGTCAAGATCTCAAATTTTCCATGTTTAAACAGTAGCATAGAGATATATATGTTTCAATATAGTACAGAGAAATGACCCAATCGTCTAGTCTTGGTCTCTCTCATCATCAGTTTCTGGAAAGGTCTCTCTACTTTGATGATTCTCGTTACTTTATTCGTGCTAAAATGTTTTCCAGAAATGGGCCCAATCTGTATATTACTAAATAAGGTACGAGGGGTGTTCAAAAAGACCCATTATATATGACCTGGCTAGCGACACGACCTTAAAAGTACTTTTTTTGGTTGTCGCATGCGTTAAAGTGGTGGAGGCTTTTAGAGACCAGTTTACTTTATAATTCCATTTTATATTAATGGATCATGATAGAATTTGGGCCTCATACATATGTATGGTTGAGAATGTCTATTCCTGTTTTTTCTTTTTCTGCTTTTTTGTTTTAGTCCTAAAAGTCAAATGACGATGAGGTCGAAAATGGTTCCCAATTAACAATTTATGTATTTTGGCTAGGAGTACAACATCAAATCAAATGAGAATGGGACAAATGGATTGAATTGAAACAGTTCACACAGTTACCACAACAATTATAAATACTTTCTATGACCTTTCAAGAATTCAAGGTGCAAAGTGAAAACTTTCGAACACATAATTCAATTAGAGGTCTAGATAATTTTTGGCGGGATAAATTTTTTACCTCTCTACTCCTCTTCCCCTTTTCTCTGTTCTTTCCTCTTCCCTTTGGTTTTCCTTCTCTGTTGGTTCCCATCTCCGATCCTCTCTTCCTCCACATGTTCTCTTTTCCTTCACCTCTCTTTTGGCTCCAGCAGCAAACATGTCACCTCCTCTGCCTTGCCGGTCCGCCACCTCATCCGGTCCTCGCCATTTTCTCCTGCTCCGGTCTCCACGTGGGTTTCAACTCCGATTTGCTCCAAGCTAGATCTACTTCTTTCTAGCAAGTCAGGTCCGCAATGCACCCCACCTTTGCCTTCTCTAGCCTATCCCTCCTTGTTGCCGTCTTGCCTCCGTGCGGCTATTCATGGATCTCACTTTTCGGCAGCGCATGCTCCACACGTGTGCTCAAGCTGCCACACCCCACCGCTGCGCATGGATCTCACTTTCCGGCGCATGCTCCACACGCACCAATAATTGTGCTCAAGTTGCCACACCCCACCAATGCTGTTATTTGCTGATCTATTTGTTATTTTTCTATATTTTCTTTTGTTTTTCCGTTGTTATCAATAATTTTGGATTATTTTTCTATATTTTCTTTCGTTTTTCCGTTGTTGTCAATAATTTTGGATTTTAGTCTCCCTGTATTTGTATGGCTAGATTCTATAGCTAAGACTTCTACTTCGGTGAATCTGTTGGTGCCTCCCTCTACTTCAGTTTCTAGTTTGAATTATGACAATGTCTTTTCTACTTCAGCTTCCTTTTTTCTACCTCAGCTTCCTTTGAGCAACTTTTTCTACTTCGGCTTCCTTCAAACTTCCTTCAAATAGTTGTTACAGTTTCCAGACGAGAGTTCAAATAAGTTTGTCCTTGTCTGTTCCTCTTTTACTTTTGAAATCGCTTTATGCAACCCCCTTGAGAAGTTCATAACATTTGTTGTTCCTATTCCTACATTTTGTATGTATTTCTACATTGTGTTTTTCATATTGCTGATGTTGGAAAGACTACCGCTTTTTCAATGGTTTGATCCATTGTATCCTTTTCTTATTCAATTAAGAAAATAAAAAATAAAGGTCTAGATTATTTGGCTGACTCAGTTTTTTGTTTTAACAATTTTGAATTCAAAAAGAACAATAATTAATTATCAGGATGCATCCTGATCAACAAAACAAAAACAAATGCTTGATCCTACCAATGTACTACACCTTTTTTTTTTTAATGGGGTACTGGACACACCAAAGACTCATATATTGAGCGAGGTATTTAAGTGTTTTTACGAAGTAAAATTATACAGGACATGGGTTTTATTCTAAACACACATAATCGAGGTTCTATATAATCAAAAGAAATTGATGGCAAATTATTTTATTAAAAATCCGGGTTTTAATTAAATTTCATGGGTTCTCCTGAATTCCTTCAACAATCCAGGTTTTAATAATATTTTACTTTCTCTTACCGATGAAAAATTAAGAATTAAATCTAAACTATAGAAAAATTGAAAAATTCACTCATTCCAATTTCAAGGATGTAATACAAAAAATGAGATGAGATTATTATAAGGATTAAAGGGTTAGAGAAGCAACAAGTCAGACAATCAAATATGCCTCAAATAATTGAGTTCAAAAAGGAATTATCCTTTCACACATCTAATTGATTCATCATTCTTGCCACCCCAGCCAGTCTACCTCTTTACAAAGATATGTTTGGAAGTCGGAAAAATGGTGATCTTGCTGATTCAAAGTTAAAAAAATGAGCTCAGATTTTTATTATGATTCAAGGATAAGAGAGCCAACAAGTCAGACAATTATTTATGCCTCAAAACAATTGAGTTCAAAAAGGAATTATCCTTTCACACATCTAATTGAATCATCATTCTTGCCACCTCATTCTACCTTGCTTTACATAGAAATGTTTGGAAGTCGGAAAACTGGCGGTCTCAAAACATTGAAAAATTCAGACTTCAAATTTCAAAGGTCATCTTGCTGATTCAAAGTTAAAAAAAAAAAAAAAAAAAAAAAAGAGCTTGGATTTTTATTAGGATTTAGGGATAAGTGAGGAATCGAGTCAGACAATTATTTATGCCTCAAAAAAATTGAGTTCAAAAAGGAATTATCCTTTCACACATCTAATTGAATCATCATTCTACCTCTTTACATAGATACGATTGGAAATTGAGAAAAAAAAATGTCAGTCCGAAAACGAAAAACAGTTCGGGCTTTTGCGCAGCTTGTAAGAAAAAGCGCGATTATAACGACGAAAATTGTAAAACTGAATTTTTCCAAATAACGATTTAGGTTATTTTCAAATCCCTATTTTTTGAAATGGCAGATTTTGAACTGATAAACCAAAACGACACAATCATAACTCTGAAAATGAAATTCAATTCATAATTCAAAAAACACATGCTAATGAAAGGAAATTAAAATGTTCACCACCTAAAAGTGAGACACAGAGAACGTACCAATGGAGCTGAAATCCCATTGATTTGAAACCGCCAAGGATGAAATAGCACGGAGACCATCCACCATGAGGTTCCAAAGCAAGTGAGGAAGTGACAGATCCAAAGGAAACGAGAAATGCCTCACGGAAAAGTAGGTCAGGTGGTTGAAGAGAAGGACTCAAAAGGAAAACCCTAGAGAGAACTCTACGTTTCAATTTTGCGCAGCTATGACTCGAAACGCTTCCATGGATTAGCTTAGGAAGGCGATCTTAAGGGCCGCGCTTGGAGAATTTCTGATTTACAAGAAAAAGTAGAAAAAAAAAAACAAACAAAACAAAGGGAAAGAGAGCAATAAGACTCAGAAAGAAACCCTAGCTACTCAGTTGGACGATATGCGAGAATAGTGCAAATATATAGCCCTACGTTTTTCATAATGACATATCTACCCCTTTTGCTCTAATGATTTTGGGCTGTTGTGGGCTTCAAAAATGGGCTAGATGGGTTGTGGTTCTGGGTTGATATGGTGGGATTGGATATGGTTGATAATGGGCTGTGAATTGAGGCCTCGTGAGAACGAAAAGCCCATTCTGTAGAGGATTGTATATGGATTTGAAAGAAAGTTCTAACCAATCCGAATCCATTAGAGAAATGCAAATGGTACAACATCTTCACCAACTAACGTCCATCGGGCCGAATAATTGAGGGAGCAGTCTATGTGAATTAAGAGCACCACGTAAGCCTCTCTAAAATAGGAAAAAACAAATGAATTAAGAGCACCACAAAAGGGTGGTCAGACGGTTATCATACCATTTTCATAGGTGGCTTGCACCGACAAAAATTTGTTACAAATTGGTTTGTAGAAACTCATCTAATAAAGTGATGTGTCCTCTAATATGTGAGAAGTACATTTTTTTTTTTTTTTAATAGTTATATGACATATGTTACTTTATTAGATAAGTTTGTATGAATATAACTACAAATCAGTTTGTAACAAATTTTTGTCCGGCTACACCCATTTGAGGTAAAAGATGATTGGTCACCCTCAACAAACCTTCAAGAGTGGTCACACAATTCTTGGAACCATTATGGAGTGGTGGCAACCAACCCCCATGAGTAATTGGGAGTGATTGCAACTTGGGTTCCGCTTCCAACAAATGAAAGGTTGTGGTTGCGACCATCCTCATCTCTAATATGGTGCAAAATTGGTCAACTTTGTGCTAGATTTGACAATCACGATCACCACTTACATAGTAATTGAAGATGACGCCGATCAACGTAGAAGGAGATAGTTTATTCAAAAAGAACAGATATTGATCGATGTGACAATATCCAGTCGCTTTGCCACATCAAAGTGTAAGGCCCATTTTACAACTTTTTATTTTTATTTTTTTGAAGTGCAAATCAATACCCTAGTTACCACCTAACCTAAGCACCTATAAAATCCATAACTGTAGTAGAGGAGTAACCACTATCCCTTTCAGAACATTTAGATGGAATTATGTAATATTAATAGGGGCAACAATGTTTCAATGGGTAGTCTAATTTGCCTCCAACAAAAGTGGAAAGCTAGTTGGTTTTTTTGCTTTCGTAGCTCTCAAGTATCAATCAACCTTCTGGAATCCGATGTTGATAGGTGGTGAATGCTGTAAGCAATTACGTTACTAAAATATTATTTGTGAATTAAATATTTTCTTTACGATCATTGAGTGTCTTTCTCCTCCAAAGTCTTTGCAATTACCGGATGATTTTGATTCCAATCCGATCAAGTATCATAGCCTAAGTCAGCGGAAGGTACTGGATTTCTAATGCACCAATTAGTCAAGTTCTTCAATTAAGTAAGCAGCAAGTAATTTATATTCAAATCTTCAGAAGAAATATATCTATATATTTAATCGACGACTTCGTTAGAGGCCTAAGCATGAGCTTTGTGATCATTATTACGTCCACTTATTCTTACTAATAAGTATTTTGTGTATATATATATATATATAAAATCAGAATACGGCATTTTAAAAAAGTACAACGGTGGTCCCAAACGTGGTCTTTCTGTCCAAATTCCAAACCCCTAAAAGATGTTTAGAACAAGTCATGCAAATAAAATAAAAGTAAAAACCAAATATAGGCTAGCTTGGGTCGGAAATATTAGTATTAGTATAGTCATTATTCGGAAAATTCGCAGCTTTCTGTTTATTGAGAGGACAAGAATAATGGGTTTGATTTCTTAGCAATGTGGAATAAACACAAAGACTTATATGCATAAGCTAATGACTAAAGCATCTTTATACTTGAGCAATGTGGGACAAGCTCACATATTCTCTAACACACATAAAACAGGATACACAATCATTCCAAGTATATCATCTTAACCAAGCTCACATATTCTCATATACATCTTAAATTCGCTTTCTTAGAATCACACACTCTGTATTTTTATTAACTTAATCATAAGAGAGTTTTCTTATCGACAACTCCCAACACATCTCCGACTGTTTCTACTTCTTTTTACAAGTGTACACCAAGTCTAATTGTGCGGTCAACTTCATATATATATATATATATATATATGTGGGGTGGTATAGAAATGAATAAATGAGAAATAGCATGGTGTGGTGGGAAGAGAACTACCCGTGGAAAAGGGGTAGAGATGTGACTAATCGGGTTTCCTAACAGCGAAGGCGCTTACCCAAACAAAACCCATTCTTATTTGATTGGTAGCTACTAGGCTACTAGCTGGAAGGAGACCCGTCTCTTTCTCCTCCGACTAATTTCTTCAACGCACGCACTCGTGTAAAATCTATACCATTCCCCACACGCTGACTCCCAAGTCCCAACGCGTCTTATGTTACCATTTTCCAACGGAACCACATGCCTTCTCATCATCTCTACTGATATACAAAACAACACTTGAAAAAAAATTATAAAGGCACAACTTATCTTTTATATATATATATATATATATATATATATATATATATGAGCCAAATATTAACACCAAACATCCCTCATGTATAAAATATGTGCTAGCTATGTGCTAGCTAGCACACAATGTTTCAAGCAAAGCCAAACTCCTATCACATACCGGTGCCAATGAGATGTTTCTTACATAGTTTATTCCTTCAAAAACTTATCTTTTATAGTTTTATACGTGCATGTATGATCCTCAATGTAAAATCAAGACTCCATCCCTATATATAGAAGCGTTATATTTTTATGATTTTATATTTATGAATGATTTTTTTTGAGATTTTACTTTCTAACTCCTAATTTTTGGTTCTATTGTCAATCACCCATCGATTTTCTTAATTTTTAAGAAATTATCAAGTTGCTATCCTAAGTTTTCAGTCGATATTAAATTTGTTTTAGTGATTTTTTATTTTTTTTTAAATCTATTCAAATATGGGAAACGGGTTACAGGGGATTAAACAACAATAAAGAAGTGAGCACCCCAACAACAAAGCCCAAACGAAAGAAATAGAATAAACAAGCCGAGAAACGGTAGACAATGGTTTCAATCTTTCATTTATGGTTTCAAAAGAAACATAAACGAGGGAGGCATTTCTAATATTGGCCGCACATGGCTGTAACAAATGGCAAAAGACTCAATGAAAAGTCCCAACTGGTACGAGCAACATTCATAAGATTTGTTTCTATCTCAAATAGATCAGTCTGTCCATTTTTCATCAGTTTTCTAATATAATTCGTAGAAAATTCCACCCTCTCGTTGTAGGATGGCCTTCACTTCATTTTTTTTTTCTTTAACTTTATAGTGATGCCCCCTTTAAAAAATTCAATGTTATCCAATATCTCTAGAGTTAAATTCATAGTTTCGTCCATTTACGGCTTTACGTAATTCATATGAAACTTACTTGACTCGCACATGTGAACCGATAGAAATATGTTCGGAAAATCTCACAATATTAACGTGAGAATATCAATCAATTATCCTTAAATTTTATTTATTTTTAATGAGGACGGTAAAAGTAAACAATTGCATGTAGATGGAAGTTGTTTCTAGAGGTTTAGGTCAATCAAAAGTATGGAAAATTTACTCATATGGAAAAATTAGTAATCGGAAAAAGGCACAATGATGGAGATGCATGTTACATGTTTAAATTAATTAAATGAAAATATATTGTGCCTCGTTAATTTACTCTGGAAAAATTAGCCTCGTAGGGTCCATGGCAGCCCCTCCCAGTACGTTGGGTACAGCACAGGACGAGTGATTAATTATTTATTAATGTGGATTAATATAAATATATTCAAACATTATCTCGAGTGTTTTCTAATGGATTTTGGAGATTTTTTTTTTTTTTTTTAAAAAAAGTGTGTTTATATAACGTAAAGATAAAATATTTTAATGTTTTGAGAGTTAATAGAAAATAGAAGACAAATACAATATTATAACAACTCAAAACACATAAAGGTATGTGTTTATGATATATGCATGCTACTTTTTTTCAGCAGTCGTTATAATAAAAATGTCATATTTTGAAATTTTAATGTGAAATGAAGACAAGCTTGGCGGTGTTGGAAAGCTTATTCAAAGGACTACAAAGTCGTATTTAATGGAAATTGTCCAATTCTAATGTTAACTTGATCAAAGCGGGCCATCAAGAAAAAGACAAAAACAATATCCGAGAATCTCATTCAAAACTAGTCCGAACGAGAATTTTATTTTGGAGTTTTTAGGCTACATTCATTTGAACAAGTACTAATTAGTATTCTCGTCCAAACAAGATTGTGACTAATCTTTCTTATTTCATTTTATAATTGGATTATGACTCTATTTACCATATAAGCTAATTAAATACAGGCGTACGTCTTATATAGGCCGGCCGCCAATCCTATGTTGTAGTTTTCATCAGTTTTCAATAAATAAATAAAACTCTCGATGAATGATTTTCTATCTATTTTTTTTTTTCTTCTCAAATATTCCTTGATTTGTTCTTTTTAACGCACGCTTGGATTTTCAATTCTTAGAAGCAGTAATATCTTCTTCTTTCACTTGATGACCTCCTGGATTAATTAGGGTTTCTTAGTTGAATTATTTCCAAAAATTAAAAATAAGTTTTTATCTTTGTGATCAAGTCAAAGCACATTCATGCACGATGTAGATGATAAATAAGGCTACATTAACGTTTTAAAATCCTGTTTTTTGTTTGTAAAATAAAATTACTGACAAAGGGTTTAAAACACAAAACTCTACTATAAAAGACAAATAATTTTTTATTTTTATATCATATCAAAACACTATTTCAAATTAAAAACAAAGAACAACCTTCAAAACATACTCTCTGTTCAAAGGTTTGATTCCAATTCTTTTTATGCCATCGCCAGAAGAGATCTTGTTGTGTCGGGTTCCAATGCTGATTGAGAGACAAAAGAGTAAGTTCATGAACCGTTCATAAAGCGAGAGCCCTAAAAGAGCTACCAGTGCAGGAAATGAAATGAAATATTGTCAATCACCGCGTAACGTAAATAGTAGAGGTACGACGAGCATGCTTCCTTCAAAGACTGGCAAATCGATCAAAAATCAAGAATCTTCTTGTGTCTACTCTCTGAAGTTTAAACCACCACGGCAGACTGTTCCCCAATATATATATATATATATATATATATATATATATATATATATATATATATATATATATATATAGTTGAGTTATTTTACGAAGACATAAGTTTTTGCACACTAATAATTAAGATGCATATATATGTGATTCAATTTACAAATAAGCAACTATCATTCTAATTTTTGCATCATACTTCTAAGCCAAAACTTGAACACGGCTTATATTAATTTGATCTTTCATCAGTAGAAGTAACCATTCCTTAAGTAGTTCATATTAGTTCATATATATGAATAATGTTAAAAATTATATTTTTATTTAACCATTATCCCACCATATTGACATGATAGCTAGCTAGCTAGTGCCAATTAAATTGTCAATTCACAATTGGATCAGCCATTGTTTAAAAACAATTAAGGTGAATTGGCACTAAGACGTTAGCATGATGAGATTGTGGTCGAATAAAAGTATAGTTTTTAACATTACTCTATTTCATATGTATCTACGCTTGATTAATATCTAGGAGTGGTAGATTTTTGTATATTTGATTAGTACGTAGTGGCAACAAAGTGCAGAATTATTAAATCTATGCTAAATAGAGTGTTGTGTGGTAATTGGGGGATAATTTATGCTATTAGCATGTAGTTACTTGTTGGCTTGTAGCCTTGTGTTATTTTTATATGTTGAGTTGTAATTTTGTTTCCTTCTTGTCTTTACTATTAGCTGTTTAGTACTTGCAGCAAGTTTGTCCTGCCTGTGTTATATGTGTAAAATTAGGGAGATTATAATTAAGGGGGCCATTTTCACCATTACTTAATGGAAGAGATAATTGGGAATATATTGCCCATTTTACAACTTGATGTGCATTTTACTCAGTAATATTTAGCACACTCTTAGAGATTTTGATGGCAGTCCATCTTTAGAAAAAGCTAGATTTGCTTATGGATTTCTGGGGCAAAGATGGCCAATAAGAGAAGAGCTAGCCTTGACAGCTTGTTGATTGGTTTTTCAATAATATCACTTATTTATTCAATAAAAATAATTCGATCTAATATGGGGAGATTCCTATTTATTTATATTTTATTGATAAAGTACAACCCTTTATTAAATTATATATTGTTGATCATATATCATTGATCATTAATTGTAAAGGTAAAGCAAGACTTGAACATATTATATATAAATAAATATATTTAGAATTCCACTTCATCAACTAAAATAGATAATCCGTACAAAGTAATTAACAATCGATTAGGTACATAATACATTAAAAAATTATTTTACATTCCCTAAACTAATAAACTGAAAGCTTAATTATTATACGTCTCTAGGTAATTATTAACGAGAATTACATGACAGCAAACAAAGAATTTTGGCCTTAGCCAAAAATAGAGTTAAACCCTACTTTCCTTAATTTACTGTGTTAAAGCTCTTAATTAAACCCTACTTTCCTTAAGTAAATTAAGGAAAACCACAGATATTTCAATACCTTAAGATTCAGCTGATCAAGATATCCTGTCCATTAATTGATATCTATTCCATCTTAGGGTGCCAATTGATCAATTAATTGATCCCAACGCCACAAAGGATCATTATCAACAGCCATTTCCATGTTCTCACTTCCCCCAGCAGCCTGTGAGGGATGGCCATGGTCTCCTGAGGATGAACTCTCCGGTGAGCTTGTTCTCTCCGCCAGTGAACGGATGGGACGGCCAGATGTTGATGCCACATCACCATGATGAACTTGTCGATGAGCAGGTGGCTGACCACCTATAACCACTCCGGACGGCCGTCTGTCAAATGCTCTCAAACACTTTGATTTCTTGTAAACTCGACACAAACTAAATTCTTGCCGTAACTGTAAAAAAAAAAAAATTGTAATTCAAGAGCAAATCATTCTCCTATAGATCAATTAAGTGACAACTCAAACAGTCGATCAATTACATGTTATTAACCAAATGAGTCGACGATTAAGCTAATTACCCTCGCGGCCAAGTTTTGATTCTAGCCCTATAAACTTAGTTGCTAAACATATTCTTGTTCAACTTGAGGCCAAGTTTTGATTCATAGTAGACTATATATTTTTTTTCTAATCATAGTAGACTATATATTGCATGCATGAGAAAGAAGACATAATTTTTCAGACCCTTATTTATATACTAATATACCCACTAGGGTTTCACAAACAAGATGAATATGGGTTAATTAGACGAATTAAAAGTTTTAAACTCCATATATATGTTGTTGATCATCACATGGTTCTTAATTTGTCATCTATTAATATTTAATAGTGAAGATTATTTCGAACCAAAAAAAAACAATAAATTAACATGCAGAGGCCAGAGAAATGTTACTTACCGCAGGAGTTGCACTACTGGAAACGGAGGCCTCTCCTTCAATGGCTTTATATTCATTCATCTTCCACTCGGTTTTTTTCCCGTTTGGAGCTCTTCCGTTGTAGAAAACCATGGTCCGTTTCACACCAATCATGCGATTATTGGAAGAGTAGACATAATTAGGAGAGCCGGTGGCTTTCCAGTACCCAGTTGTTGTGAGTCTCCTCGGTCTGCCCCCTCGGGCTTCACTCTCTTGTCTGGGGATGAAGAAGAACCACTGCTCAGGGTCTCCATAACACAGCACTCCAGAAAACTCTGATTAATTCCAACAACAAAAACAATAATAATTATTATTATTAAATATATATATTATATATTCATCCAAAATACAAGAAAATATGAAAAGAAGAAGATTTTTACGTGGGAGATCCCATGGATTGAACTCATATATGTCCACAACTGGTATAACCCGGTTCATAACTCGATTCAAGTCCTCTCTCTTCCCTTCCAGCTTGTTATGCAGATAGAATGAAACCAACTCTTCCTCTGTCGGGTAGAACCGAAACCCAGGTGGCAAATCATCCATTACTCCTTCTCTCTCTGTCTCTCTCTCTCTCACCCAGAAATAGATAACTAAATATCCTTAATTACAAGGTTATTGTGGCTTCTAATTATGTTTCCATGTCTACATATATATATATATATATAAGGAAGAGTTGGAGAATTGACGGATGAGAAAGTTAGGCGAGGGGGCAAAAAAGGCGACACAGCTAACCGAGTAAAATAAGAAATGCAAAGCGAGAGAGACACTTAGAAGGGGTTGCTCGGCAATTTCCACGAGATTTTGTGGAAAATAATATTTGTCTCCTGCCACTTCATCCGTACACGATTATTTTGAATTGGTCAAACACTCTATTCCCTGTGTGTCGGCCCAGGTTTAACTTTCTGCACCCCACGCATTAACCTTGACTTCTTTCTTACGCGTGGCAATACAGAATAAGATCTAAAATGAATCATGATTTGTACGACATATCTCTTCCTGCAAAAACAAAAATTCGTGATACTTGTCTGAGTAAGATGATCGAGCAGAAGCTCTCAGAAGGGATTGGTGTCCTCAATAATTAACTACTTAAATTGTCAGTAATTTAGACCCTTAAAATTTTTAGTTGTTCGAGTAGGTAGTCAGACAGTTCAAAATTTAATTAGACAGTTGAATTTCTTTCTCACAAAAGTTTATGTGAAATATCATTATCCCGATAAGGAGCTTATACGTGCTCGGACAAATTTTTTTTTCAAAGATTAATATTATTAGAGACTACATTTTTTATCACACCATGCACCATCTGACTTTACTAATATAACATTATTAATTACCTTTTTTTTTAAAAAAAAAAAAAAAAGACTGATCAAAATGCAGATGGACATTACCACATTAACAAAATAGAATAATAATAATAATAATAACTTCTACCACTACTAGCTCTGTAAATAAATAATAAGCAGAAATCGAACTATAGGGGAATTTGATCCCCTAGTAATTAGTATAAGCCTTGGTGGTCAAACACGTACCAAGAATTTGGGGATAGTAAAATAGAGGTTCGTGACGACGGGTGCCGGCCGTCAGATCTATGGTCGAAGGTTGAAGGACGACCTTAAATGGATAGGCTTAATAAATAACGTTAATTTGTTAGTGTTTTTGTCTTATTGATAAATAACATTTGCATGCGTTGAGAGTTTTCGTTGAACTGCCAAGGACATGTCCATGTATGCGCCCTCCTTGCCCGTTAATATTAATATATATAATTAACACTTGCGTTATTGTTAATATATATATATATATATATATGCCTTATTATTGACTTGATAAAAGTCAGGATATATATTATAATAGTTGATCAAACTGAGAAACTCGAATGTTTTTGCATTTGAACTATCTCGAAAATCTCCCGTAGTGCTAATTCTATAGCACATCAGCTCATTTTTTGAGCAGGTACCAATAGGATCGATTTATATATGATAGCATTCTCATTACTTGTCTTTTTTAACTACTGTCATATTAATAGTGGGAATGACCACTTTTGTAATTTACTTTTTTCGTCTCGATCTCCTGTTTGAATTAAAAAAAAAAAAAAAAAAAAAAAAACAAAGCAACTCACTTGCTAAATCAGAATAAGCAGTTGCTAATTGCTATCAATATAAAAATAAATGTTTTGTTTGGCAAAAATATTTAAATGGTGCTTTTTTTTTTCCAAAAGTATTTTAATTTCACATATAAGTAAAATTAGTTGTTCGTATTTTATGTTTTAAGCTGTTTGTTAATATATATATATATATATATATATATATATATATATATATATATATATTAAAAAAAAATCTTGATCAAAAGCACGAGGAAGACTAAAGATGGGTTAAGACTAAATATGTAGATTCAAAATTGGAGGTCAACTTGGAAAATTCTCAACAGCTTCACAAGGCTCAAGCTGGCAGTTGATCAATATGCACTAGTCATTAATTAATTTTGTCAGGGTTAAACAAGTTATAAATTTGTCTTGAAAATTCCTCGTAAGAGTTCGATCATTGTCATTTGTCTATGTTCTTAATTTAATTATGTAATTAATATTTAACAAGTATTATTATCACTTATATATAGATATTCCAGTACTCTCCCAAAGTAGCTAGGGAATTAATTATCTTGACGGCCACATGCATGTATCTCAGCCCCAAAAAACAACATGCAAAGGATTGAGTCACAAGAAATTTCTAGAAATAGATCGATGTTAAACATTGAATTTACTAATTGAGAAGGATGTCTGGATGTGTATCATGAATGACTTGATTTTTTCATAGACTTTCAAGAGTAAGTCAAATCCAACATCTTTAAATTTCCAGGAATTCCCAAAAGGCATTAATTAAACATACACTTCGATCTGGAATTTCTTACCTTCCATTTTGTTGAAAATTCTTTTTTTAATGTGGGGGCATTCAAAAAAACTTCACATTGTCTATAAATGGGTACCACAAAAAAAGTCACCCATGTCTACTTCTTGAGAGAGAGAGAGAGAGAGAAACAAGATATGACTTCAAAATCAATTGGTGCATGTAACACCCTAGGCCAAAAAAACACACACAAATTGGTGTATGATAGTAGTCAGAGGCAGAACCACTACAAAAAAAACAAGGTTTAGTAACGCTTGGAATAGAGGCGCTTTAATAAAACATCCCCTTATTGGGACGTTTTATTGTGTAAACGACACAAAATAAAATTAGCAACGCCTGCGCAGAAAAACGTCCCCTTAATTCGGGACATTCCAATAGGACATGCCCCAATTTAGTTAATAAAGTGCGCTTGGCTAGCAAGCGCCCTTAATTCAGGACGCCTGCTATCTAGGCGCCCTTAATTAGGGGCGCCTAGCTGGTAGGCACCCCTAATTAAGTGCGTCTGGCTGGCAAGCGCCCCTAATTAAGGGCGTTTGGCTGGCAAGCGCCCTTAATTCGGGACGCCTGCTATCCAGGCGCCCTTAATTAGGGGCGACTGCTAGCTAGGCGCCCTTAATTAAGTGCGCCTGGCTGGGAAGCAACCCTAATTAAGGGCGCCTGGCTGGGAAGCGCCCTTAATTCGGGACGCCTGCTATCCAGGCGCCCTTAATTAAGTGTGCCTGGCTGACAAGCACCCTTAATTCGGGACGCCTACTATCCAGGCGCCCTTAATTAGGGGCACCTGCCAGCTATACGCACTTAATTAAGTGCGTTTGGCTGGCAAGCGCCCTTAATTAAGTGCGCTTGGCTGGCAAGCGCCCCTAATTATGGGCACCTGGCTTGCAAGCGCTCTTAATTCGTGACGCCTGCTATCCAAGCGCCCTTAATTAGGGGCGTCTGCCAGCTAGGCTCCCTTAATTAAGTGCACCTGGCTGGCAAGCGCCCTTAATTAGAGGCGCTTGCCATCTAGGCGCCCTTAATTAGGGGCGTCTGCCAACTAGGTGCCCTTAATTAAGTGCACCTGGCTGGCAAGCACCCTTAATTATGGGAGTTTGCCATCTAGGCACCCTTAATTAGAGGCGCCTGCCAGCTAGGCGCCCTTTGTTAAGGGTGCCTAGCTGGTAGGCGCCCCTAATTAGGGTTACTTGCCAGCCGGCGCACTTAAATAAGGGCGCCTGGATAGTAGGCGCACCGAAATTATTTTTGTTAGTGCGCGAGCTTAATTTTCCCTTCAATATTTTCCCTCTCCCCGTACAGTATCTTTAATTCAAATAAATCTTATGAAATTTTTTGTTAATTCTAACCCAACGCCCACCCACTCACCACCGAATC